>NC_056744.1:738793727-739061227 GCF_019279795.1 Protopterus annectens
GACCTATCCATAAATACGGCACTTCAGTGCGAAATTGCTTCTATACAGGATGCAAATGTTAAAATGGACTATTTTCATACTAAAATGGATTTAACACAGTATAACTGCAATAAATGTACACTACTTTTGAAATCCATGACACATGACATAATTGAAATGAATTCAATCAAAAGACGTAGAAAACTCATCTGACATTGCTGACAGAGTAAAAGAAGAAAATGGGCGATTGAATTGTTATTAAAACAGAACACAAGGTTGCTAGATAAACTAGATAACCTAGGGAAAACAGGGAAAGGAAATAATCTAGAAATGTATGGCGTAATTGAGAAAATGGAGGAACATAATAAACATGCTTTTTGGTCAACTGGCTTCCAAAGAGAGACTTTCTTTTTGCATAGGAAGAGCACACAGATCACTGCTGAAACCTTCACCCAAGCCATGATCTCCTGCAAGATCTATTATTTCTTATCTTTACAAAGAACTGATGCCCAATACATCTTGATCAAATTCTCCTATAAATATATGCAATAACAACATAAGATTTGAACTTTTCTCCTGAAAAAGGGAAACCTTACAGGACATTGGTTAAAGTTTTGGAAGTACAACATCAAAACTCATATCCCTTATATTGCAAGGCTAATACATGTTCCTGTCTAATGAAATAAAGCTCTTGAACACACTTCTAGATGTTGTTTCCTGTGTTCAAAATAACAGCGTAATACTTGACTGCAATGATATGAATTATAAATATTCATCTCTAAAAAGACATAGTGATAAAGGTAACTAGAAGCCTGCAGTCACAGCAAAGAACAATAGAAAGCAAGCAATTATGCAAAGAATAGGAGAGGCAAATAAACTGGCAAAGTGTTTTCATGTAATATGTATGTAGGATGACTTGAAAATACTTTCCTTCTGTTTAAAAAGGTGAATCAATCTAATATATTTAATTTTGAATTTAATTGGTATATATAAGTTAGAATAACTTACAAAGTATGTTATGCTTATAGTATTATTATTATTATTATTATTATTACTCATATCATATGCAATTTTCTGTTTCATTAGTCTTATTTTGAGGTGGTGGGAGCTTTGCAACACTCCTTGAATATTCAATATATGCACATGCCAATTCATTATTATTTTGTTGGAAACGTTTTGTGGTAAATAACAATGGATGTGTGCTCATGCATTATTAAACAGTAATACTTTGCTTAGTTTCATCAAAATTCGTGAACAAAAGAATCATTGCCTCATGCAGACAAGATGGTCTGCTGTGAGGTCTATTGGTCGATTTACTTCCAGTTCTGCATACAGGTGTGACCTCTGAGTGTTAATAGATGCTATTTGTAATCAGTGTGAAAGTATTTACAATGTAAATATTTGTATTTAAGCTGTTTTCATAAACAGTCTTTCTTACAAATTACTTTCAGATGAGTAATTTAATATATGAGCACAGCAGAGACGTTGTTAGATGTGCTCCTCACTGGTGGAGGTGCAGGTGTTTAGCTATGCATGTTGATTAAATCTATTCACTAAGCAAGCTGTAAATTGATTGATTTGTAATTGTGGGAAGCCTCTGTGTTTTCATATTGAATGCTATAGTCTGGCATTTCCTTTTATTTCTTGTGAAATGGAGGCCTGAGTTCTCATCCAGTCTCTTGCTGTGTTGACCAGAATATCAGATGGGTTGTGTGAACCACAGTGCTATGAAAGCAGTCTCATTTTAGCATGGACCACTTGTCTCAAGGGATTTGTCTATGGAATGGTCTTTCACAAAGATAATAACTTTTGATGTTGATCATGTCTGGCATTCTTAACACAAACCATATTATACTAGTTACAGGTGGGCCATCGTATTTTGTTCTATGAGCATATACAAATATCCATACCATCCACTGTGAAGAAAACCATAATTACACCTCTACAGCAAGGTGGCCACTCTTACTTTCTAACCAGCTATAGGCCTGTTGCATTGCCATCCTCTTTAAACAAGGTTTGGGAAGCAGCTTATTCAATCTTAAGTGCAAATCCCTTTAGAATATTTCCACTACACTCTTTCCAGTTTACTCTTGCTTGTTTTCTTAGAAGGTTTCTGTATTGTTATTCCATATTCAAGTTTGGGTCTAATATAACTAACAAACAATGACTTCATCATTTCTGATTTCCTAGACTTGATAAATTCTTTTATGCAACCTTTAGTTCTATAACTATCATTAACCAGTTGGTTGATATGATTAGAAAAAACTCAAAGCTGGATCTACCCATATATCTAGGTTCTTAAATGAATCTACAGTTTCAATCACTGTATGCTGTATTAAATATTCATCATTCAATTTATGTCTCGCAAATCTCATATTTTTATGATATATCATAGTTTTTTATGTATTTATCAGCATATTATTCTCACATGCCCTAATGGTCAATTTAGTCAAGCTGTTTTGCAGATATGCCCTATCTGTAACACATGTAATCAGCTTACCTAATTTCCAGTCATCTGCATACAGACTGTAGAACACCTCAGATAAACAAGTAAGGGCCTAGAGGACAGAGCCCTGTGGGACACCTTGACTGTAACCTAGATTTCACCTGTCCAATTGCTATGTGATACTTGCTATCACTTATTTGTAAACCATGCAGCTATCCATCTTATCAAGAGTACATCAATACCTAGCTGCTCTAATTTATTGAGCAGTGTTTTGTGTATAACCATGTCAAATACTGAATCTATATAAATTACATCACAGCACAATTTTTCATTCATAGCTGTTATATTGTTATAGAACATCATGCTACAGGTGGTTGGAGATCGATTTTCAACATACACATGCTGATATATAGTTTCAAGTCCCAACCTTTCCAGTTCTGACAATAACTATCCCAGTATTACCTTCTCCATTATTTTTCCACAACATGACAGCAAAATAAATGCATATTATAAGATCCTCCACCACAGTAAGACTGAAGCAGATGATTTTATTGTATGATACTACAAAGTTAAAAGTGATCAAGTAAAGTGATACTTAGTCATGAAATTATGATGTTTATTAAATGGTAGTGCTAATATGCAAGATTCTGAAAGTGTAAAAGATGAACAAGGACACAATGTTTCCAACAGGCAGTGTAAACTGCTATGCCCTCTTCAGCTTAGTCCAATAATATATTTAGGCCCTTATATTACTTGGGCATAACATCAAGACAATCTCTTGTGAAAACTGTCAAGGTAACCAAGGTACTGGGAGCAAACAACTAGAGAGGGGGGAAAGATAATAAAATGGGAAGAGGACAAGAAGTCATTTGGACTGCATGCTAGAGACTGCCTTTCCTATCAGGGAGGACATATCTATGGCTCCAAAGTATGCAACAAAGTCTAGAAGATTTAGGATTTTTGCTTGAAGTGTTTACATAGGTCTTTTTATACCCCAAATAGACTACAAAGAATTTTTCCTCAGGTAGATGGCACACGCTAGAGATGTGATGGGGAAGGAAGAGGTAACTTGGAACATATGTTTAGGGAGTGTAAGGAGTTGTCAGACTTCAAAAATTCCCTACAGAGTACTCTATCAGAAATATTGAGTGAACAAATGGATGCAACTAAGGAAATTATTTTTTTGAGCTGGGATACAAGATCTGAACTGCCTAGACATAGTAAGGTCTTGCTAAGTTGAATTCTGGTGGCTGCCAAAAATGCAATTACTAGAAAATGGAAATCAAAGTCTAAACCAACTGTATATGAAGTACTGAATATCGTAACAGAAATAAAAGAACTGGAAATGAGACAACAAATTACATAGAAACATTTAAATTGTGGGAACAATATATGCAAAATAATGTTTTAGTGGAGGAATGAGATTTAAGGAAATGCAGAAATTGAGCAATTTATGTAGTGTTGAATTGATAATAGTTATAAAAAACATATGTGATGTATAATGTTTGTAACTAGGAACCTGTTAATGTGTTATGTTTTTTATATAAATATATGTTTGTCTATATCTTAAGTGATAATTCAATAAAGATGTTAAAAAAAGACATACTTTTTGTGAACCAAGTCATAATGTTCCATGTAATCAATACTGATGAAAAAGGAACTGCATGTTATCCAGCAGTCATAACTTAATTCTTTTCTTCCAGTCCTAAGTCATCCAGTTTACTCTATGTTGAGCAGCAATGTAATACATACCAAGGAAGAGTGTAGAGCCATGTTCTGAATGAAGTCTATTTGGGCTATTTTTTTTTTTTAATTGGTTCCCTTGGATCTCATCTTTACCGTCCCAGCCCACAGTACCCCACATTCATGCCAGGACTACCAGCTATTCTCCTACCCTTCCATTCTTACTCTGGCATTGCTAGGGCCAGTTGTCAAGCCTAAGGGCATCCTCCTTGCGGCTCAGCTCATCTGTGCTTCCACCCAAGTTTGTTTTGTTTTGTGTCCTACCCATCCCTTTCCCCACCCCCCACACTTGTTGATTGCTTGCTGATTGCATCCAAGGGCATCTCCTCTTTTTGGACCGAGCCTCCACTTAAGGAGCATATCAACAGCTGCCCTCCCATCTAGGATGACCATGGCCATCCCTTTCCTGCTGCATCATCAGTTACCAGAGCTGATAACTGAACCAGGGTCAGCAAGGCTGTAGTCAGGGCTTTACTCCTCTACGCCACCAGAGTGGCTTATTTGGGCCACTTTTTAAAAAGCTTTCTGATATAGCAGTGGTAATGTAGGGGTGATTGCATATGAAGGACACAGGTTTTAGTGGTGAATGACTCTAACACAGCAGCCTTCCAAGAATAATAGCATTATGTGAACAAAAAATCAGCTGTGTAAACAAATGGGGAGACTTACTTAATCCTATAAATCTACCTTCTGTCCCACCCATTCTGCAAATGGTATTAACATAGTCTGAAGCTGGGACAATTGCAAACACTTTATCACACCTCTGAAGATGAAATATAATGATAGCCTTTCATCAGCATTATAATGTAGTATGCTTGACCAATATACTCCCCATTCCTTCCTGTCACAATTGAAGTCCCATAAGGATCAATACAGTGCCCACTTCTTTTTAATATATTTGTAAATAAACATCATATTGCCACAAAAAAAGGTAAATTTAGTTCAGTATGCAGATGATGCAACCCTCATCTGCTCTGCCTCAAAACTACATATCCTCCAGGAAAGCATACAAGAGTCTTTCTCATACTGCAGACATACTCCTAAATGCAAAAGACCAAAGTAATATACTCTTTTTAACAAAATGGTTTAATACTCAAAAACATGATTTCCATATTGCCTCATCTGATTGTACAAAAAGTGAAACTGTGACAGAAGCCAAATTACTTGGAGTACTCCTAGATACCAAACTGAAATATGACCAACATGTTCTCCAAACTACCAAAATACACACAAAAAACTAGGCTCTCAATATAGACCAAATCGATATCTGACAGTATCCACAGGAAAATCCCTAGGAACACCTGACCTACTTCCATCTTTTTTGTATGCATCACCTATCTTCATTAAACTCAACAATATCCTCAACTCCAAACTTGATGCATGCTATAATAAAATAGCAAGATTCATCATATATTCATCTCATAAAACCCACCATTGCACAGCCCTAAAGGACCCAAATCAGCTAACCTACTCTCAACTGACCACCACTCACAAACTTATCTACAAGCCAGACAGTTGCCCTTCTCTAAAAGGCATATTACCACTGTACAGCAACAACAAAACACTACACTCCAATAACAAATCTCTCCTAGCTGTAATTAACTCAGAATCTCTGCCAGAAGTTTGCTCTGTTCTCACTGTATCTCAGACTTGTGGACCTCCATCCCATTAGAGTTAAAGCTTATAGAAAACAACAAATGCTTTAAAAGTCTACTAACGCAGCATCTACATGCCACTTGGCTCTGGTCTTGCTCTACACCTGGATAATTTCTGATCCTGAAGAAAATACAAGCTGCAATACGTCTGACTACTACTGGCTACTCTGTACTAAATTCCCATATGGTGATTATTACATTTTGCCTTCTACCTACTACTTTAAACATTTAACTGATTATATTTCTTAACTACCTACTCCTACTTAACCCTCATCCTCCTTGTCTGTACCACTACTGACTAATTTCAACCCAAATGTCAATCTTTGTCTCTCTTTGTTTTTCTTTGTATTTTGTATTTATACAAATGCACAGGTAATGTCTTATTTTCTCCTCTTCCTATAGTCACAAATTGTATGATACAAGGTTAGCATTAATCATCTGTTACTAGGTAAGCAAAAATGGATATGTAATCAAGATGAAAATATTATATACAATGTGGAAAATGAAAATATACTGTATATTTCCTATGTATGTGAATACTGGAGCTTTTCTCCTGGTTTCCACTGAAAAAGGGCATTTATCCCAGCCAGACTTTCCTGGTCAACAAAGATAAATAAATAAATGTATGATTGTATGTGGTGAATTTACAATGCTTTTATGACAAGACCTTGCTTGAGCAGTGTTGAAATGCAGTTCTCAAGTTGCCATTGCAGTTTAAATTATTCAAATATGGCCCATTATACCATGTGAGACTCCAAATAGAGAAGCAAGTGTCTCCAAAATAAAAGACAGGAGACAAAGAAAAGGCTGATTATGTAACAAGCCCTTGGACCAGACTATCTATCGGGTAATCAAATAAATACATTCCTTATTCATTTTTAAGTGCTCCTGGGTATCTAGTTTTGTGCTAGGAAGGTACCTCACTGAAACATAGGGCTTCCAGTTGGTTAGATATTCTATTGCACTATGTTGAGATGGGGCATCCATCAGAAGGCCTAAGACCAGAGTGAATAAATGAAAGATTATATTTGGTTTGCTTCCCTCAGATGACAATGAAGGATTTTTACTCTCTTCAGCCTCCAGTGAAGATTTTAGACTCTATAGTTCAGAATTTCCTATTTACTGAGTCTTCTTAAATCTCACTGAAGGAATTTGCTTGCACACCAGTGACGTCTAAAACTTAGACTTCTAAGACTTTAGATGTTATTGCATTCCAAGAAATTAATCCAAGATGACTGCTACTACATATTCTCATAGCCTGATACGTTTATATGACAGAAAATAATGTCAGTTGTTTTTGGTGGTCCCTGATGTATAGTACCAGCTAAGTCCCAGCACCATACCTCTCAAACTCTAAGCACAAGAAATCTGGACAAAGCCAAAAATAATTGGGGGAGGGGGGACTAAGGCCCAAAAATGGGGACACATTTTAAATATTGCTCTTATAAACTTAGAAATTTGCCAGAATAAAAGGTTTACTGTTACCAAGAATTTTCTGAAGGACATGAAGTCTGAAGCCAAAATCTCTATTATTATTTAGTGAATTGAGCACTCATTAATTTATCAGGAAGCCCTACATTTTATGAGGAACAGACCAAACATATGAGGCAAAAATATGGACATGCTGAAAAAAAAATGGACAGTTGAGAGCTATGCCTAGTGCAGTGCCCATCTTCATTTACTAAAAATATGATGTGACATAACGTGAACTTGTCAATAAAGTTTAATTACTTTTACATAAATGTAAATTTGCCTATATCATAAGTGATAATTCAATAAAGGTATTTAAGAAAAGATATGATATGACATGGGGGAAATAATGCCCACCAAGTATGGCCATCCTAATAATATAGAAACTGACTGTGCAGAATGCTGAGTGTTGTAGAGGAGGTTATATGTTCTTGGGTGGACTCTGAAATCCATCCATGCATGTAGTAACACTGGCAGCATTTCTTTATCATTGCTCAATTTGCACTAGTATACACCTTAGTAAGTATATTAGTCATATCATAAGTATATATTTGACTAAATGTTAACCATGCAGTCTCATATGTAAAGTTATGGAAAGAATTATCATGGAGATGATCAACAGAGATATAGAAAACTTCCAGACACTGGACCCAACCCAGTTTGGCTTCATAAAGGGCAGATCATGTCTACTCAACCTGGCGGACATCTTTGAGAAGGTCACCAAAGCAATGGATAAGGGCAAAATCATTCACACTGCCTACCTTGACCTGGCCAAGGCATTTGGCACAATACCCCTCTCGGGCATTGTCGACAAACTCAAGAAGTTAGGTACAAACCCGTATGTCACCCAGTGGATAGCCAACTGGCTCACAGACAGGACCCAGAAAGTTAGAATTGGGGAGTTCACCTCTACAAAGAGGCCAGTCACAAGTGGAGTCCCTCAGGGATCAGTCCTTGGACCGCTCCTTTTTGGCATTTACTTCTCAACAGTCAATGTCAGTGGTCTCTGGCTGACTACATTTGTAGATGATTGCAAATTAGGAGCTGTCATTGAATCGCACATTGACAGAAATGTTCTCCAGGAGGGGCTGACACAGACAAACAACTAGTGTCAGAGTCATGGGCTTAAACTAAATGCCAAGAAATGCATAATAGTATCCTTTGGGAAGTCATCCATCCCTGGTATCTATCATATTGACACCACACCCCCTTAGAGATGACCCAGTAGTCAGGGACTTAGGGACACATGTAGATAGTAATCTAGCCTTTGATCATAAAGTGTCTACAGTGGTGAGGAAATCATTCTATGCTGTGCAACGTATAAACAAAGGTATGGCATCTAAGCCCAAGGAAGTTATTGTTCCACTGTATTCAGCATTCATCAGACCTATCATTGAGTACAATGCCCCCTTTGGTATGTAGCAGGCATATCCAACAACAGGAATGTCCACAGAGGTTCCTCACTAAAAGAATACAGGGCATAAGTAATATGTCCTATGCAGACTGCCTCAAGGCCCTATCCCTGTATTCTGTCTCCTACTGGCTTTTGAGGGGAGATCTATGCCTGGCATACAGGGCATTGTCAGACCCTACTCTGATGGACCTCCTGCATTTCCACAAAACAAACAGCACCAGAATTACCCATTCTAAAGACTTAAACCTAGCCTGTGATACAAATAGAACCTGCTTGAGAGATAGGTATGTATCCCAGAGACTAACCCATCTATGGAACAGGCTCTCCATCCATGGGAAGCAGAGTTCCTCCCTGATCCAATTCAATTGCAACTTGGACCATTGGATGGGAAACCGGAAATTCACCCCTGGTTCGGCACCTATGTCTCTGATGTAAACGGGTAACCTGTAAATGGTTCATCTCCCAGGCCCATGCTTATACTTAGCTAGGGTATCAGAACTCATCAGAGATTTGGGATACATGGCCCTTGTGGTCGTTAGCCTAGTAAACACTTATGAACCTATGAGTAATTCCTTGAACTGTTGTACTTTCTCTCCAGTCAACCTCCAGGTCTTCAGTCTGGTCTCTGTTGACCTTAGACCCTTCTCTGACCACTGCTTGCAGATGACTGCGGCAGCCAGTGATTTATGCTGTGGGCTGACTGTTTCACTGGGGATGGCTTTGCAATCATTGATTTCATCCCCTTTCCTTACTAGGAGGAAGCCTACCTGAGTTGCAGGGGTGGCCGATGTTGTATGTGATCTTGTAAATGTCTCTCTTTCTGAGTCATTTGTTGGCTACTATCAAGGTATTTGCCAGACATGTCTAGAATGGCCTCTCCTTCTTTGTTCCTGTTGCCCCCACCTATGTGGACCCAGGCAGTCCTCATAGCCTGTTCTGTCTGTCCTGATATGTGCAGTCTAGCCATCTGTTATCAACACCAATTCATGTTATCCTGCTTTATCTAGTAGGTTGTGCAAATGCTGTCTGAATGCTTTCTTTTCCTCACTATCACAATCCTGCCATGGGGCATAGACTGAGATTATGAATACTGCCCCATCATTACACTGGAGTGTGATTGTCATGAGTCTGTCACTAATTCTGATGATTTCCCTTACTGCCTTCTGCCATTGTGTCTCTTGGATACATAGCATGTCCAGTCTACACCATATCATCATGTCATCCACTTCCAAGCTGCATCCTGTCAGTGAACCTACATTAAATGTAGCAATTCTCAGTTCACGTTTGTCAGATTGATTGGTTTTACTCCCAGCTTTCGCTCAACAAAGCTATCCCAGGTAACCCAGGCTGGGCAACTAAACACCAGCCAATCTGTACCTTATTGACCCACAGCTGCTGGGCTTTATGGTGGTCACACACTGGCCAGTAGGGGCACATACAACCCTCCCAATGTTAGCATAGGTCTCTGGCGTAGGTCAGAGTAGGCCAGGTCCTCAACCCACGTATCACCCGTAACTACTCATGCCCATTTTTTGATGACATTTGTCAACATGACTGAATCACCTAGAGCCATATTTTACACTGCTGAATGGCTACCCCTACCACTGCTCACAGTCTGTGATCCATGTTCTCTTATCTTGAGGATAAGAGAACATGGATCACAGACTGTGAGCAATGTTCTCTTATCTTGAGGATACTATACATGACAGTAGAGGCCCAAAGCTGTTGATCTGTACAACTCTTCCCCTTATACGGCACCATGTAGAGGCTGTGCTGCTGCACACAGCTCCATTCATTGGTGAGTTTGAGATGGAAACACTCAGCATGATTTTTGGAGGTGGGAAGAACCACACAGAGACACAGGGAGAACATGCAAACTCCAAACAGGTAATGGCCAGTGGTCAGGATTGAACCTTGTACCTTGTGCATGGGAGGAGAAGAACTTAACCATTATGTCAACTGGTCTGCATTGGTCCTGGTGAACTAAGCAAATATGAAAGAAAAATGGGGCAACTGTATTCAACAGTCAGAAGTCAAATTGAAAGAAGTACATTTGTCCCCTTCTAATTGAATGCAACTGCAGATTTACAAAAGGACAGTAGAGCAGTACAGACATTGAACTTTGCTAATGAGGCAAAAATAGAAATATACAATCCTATATTGTGAGGCAGAAGTATCATACTAGAAGGAAGAATCTCCACATGATAGAGATTCCATAAAAGATAAGTCAGAAGATCCTTTGAACTTCTGTAAACAACTACTTGCAAATGGTCCAGGCTTCCAGAGGATGAAATAGTGCTGGAAAGAGCCCATAGGATATTTGTACTGGGTCCACCAGAGATGGTAAAGAACCCCAAGCAGCAAGGTTTTAATCCTACCTCCAGAAGGAAAGAGTCCTGGCTGTGGTCAACTGCTTTATTTTGGAAGAGAGCAGAGTTTTCTGACAACAGGATGACATTATGGAAACTCACCACTGAAGGAACAAATTTATTCCATTCAGGAGACAGTGCAAGGAGTATAAGCTGTACTTCAAACTAGTATACCAAACTTTTTTAAAATCATGTTACTGTGATGCCCACCACTGTTACCAATGTGTGATGGCCACCAATATGTGCTGTCCCCACCTTGGGCCAGTAATCAAGGAACATGAATCCTCACCACTGACACTGGGACATGCACTTGGAATACAAATGGATGCACTCAGTATTTCCAGATGCAGACCTCTCTGCATCAAGTACAATTTCCCATAAAAGCACAAAGGGAACACACTCAGAATGAGGGGTCTGGATGTCTTTTTATCTGTCTCCCTCCAGGTCCCCAATAAGACCCCCCACTGGTACAGCTGTAGGCATAGGTCCTCCAGCACCCTCTCTGTAAACCCAGTGCTTTGTGTCCCTGCACCAAGTAGCTAACACGCACACTCTTTAAGATTTAATTTTCACGTGCACGCACGAGCATGCACACACACACACACACACACACACCTAGGAAAGGCTGGCACAAATTACCTGCTCTTCCAACTTTTCCCACACTATAAGGTAGTTATGACTGCCACCAGTGAATTACTATAAGGCTCTTAAAAGAGTATTCAATTATACTGTGTGATGTTAATACTAATACAAATGGTAGTAGTTCACCAAAATGGCTAGGCCTTCTGGAGTGGCTCACACAGTGTCACCAAATAAATATAAGTACTCTCAAAAGTTAGATACTTTCTACAAGGACCAGCCACAATAAAAGTTTTAAATATATTTAATAATAAATAATAAAAGCACAAAAGCAAATAACCCCCAAGGAATTAACTGTGCTACCAAGCAAAGATACATATATAAACAAAACCACAGCCAAAAGAAACACAAGCTCAAAAATAAATAAAAATATACTAATTTATTACAAACAATAAGAACGGTAAGCGCTTTCACACTTGATCAGTGCTTCATCAGACCATACTATCACACATAAAATCAAATGTCTTAAATACAAAGTATCAAAGACAATTAATTAGCAAACGGATTCAAACAAACCAATCAGCAGTCGGCATCAATCTAGTATTGAATTTACCTGAAAGGAGCTCTAGTTTTAAGGGCAGGCATCAACCTGGATACATATCCACCTGGAATTTTAGAATCCAGTGAAGTTTATGGCCTTCTGTAGAATTAACAAGATCACCTTTACGCTCACTCATATTAATGCTTTCAATCACCCTAAAACCAAAAGAATGTTCATATCTACACTCTACATAATGTTTAGCAAGAGCACTTCATAAGTCTTCAGTATTAGCACAATACAAATGTTCCCTAATACGTTCCATTAATGATCGATTTGTTTTACCAATGTGAAAACACAGGCAGGCTCTGCAACAAGCTAAGTAAACTACATTTCTAATTTGACAATTAGCATTGATGCTAAACCTAATGTTAACCATTGTTACTGGATGTATAAACAAAATAGGTGTATCAATAAAAGAACAATAGTTACATTTTTGACATTGCTGCATCCCCATTGGGCTTTTAGAACTCCCTACCTTCGTAAAAGTTTTGAAGTAGAGCTGCATCTTTAATGATTTCTTATTTTTAAAAACATAATTCGGCTTCTCACCCACTATTGCCTTAACCTGGTCATCAAGATGTAAAATAGACCAGTTTGTTCTAATATCAGTAACAGCACGGACATTGCTGTTATAGTAAAGAGAAATAGAAATGTTTCGTTTTTAGGTATAGCATCATCGCTCACAACTGTATTCCTGCTCAATTTATTCAAGAAATATGGTTGTGCCCTACTCTTCTTAATATTAAGGGTTTCACTGAAAATAACATTCACCTCATTCTCCCTATATCCCCTTTCTTGAAACTCATGTCTCAACTTAGAAATGACCCTCTGAAAGCCCTCATCATTGCTATTTAATCTAGATACTCGCATGCATTGGCTCTGTAATATAAGAGCCTGGATGCATGCTGTCACATTGTAATAGTTTATTTTTTCTGCATGGCTTCTTATATAATGTAGTACTGAACTTATATAATGGATCTTTTCGCAAATAAACATTCAGAAAAACAATCAACTCACCCGAGAATTTAGAGGTGAACCTCAAAAAGATGTAGTTGATTCCAAATAATTTACAAATGAGGAGAGTTGTTTCTTAGTGCCTCCACAAATCAAAAATGCATCATCTACAAATCTCCTATAGAATTTTAAATAAGTAGTAAAGTCATTTGGCTGTAAAATATGTCTAGTTTCCCACTGGGCCATAATCATGTTGGTATAGCTATTGGCACAAGATGTGCCCATAGGTATGCCAGCCTTCTGTAAAAATAACTCATCCTCAAATATAAAAATGTTATTTTCAAGTACTATCTCAATAAACAAACATAACAAATCCACAAATCTAATATCCTAGTCACTATACACCAAAAGGTAATCCCTAACCATATTAATGCCCTGCAAATGGGAGATCACCATGAAAAGAGAAGTAATGTCTAGCGTTATTAAAGATACCCTTCCACTGAATCACTTACATTAGCAAAATCAAACAAATCTAAAAAATGCTGAGTGTCCCTCAGAACATACATCTGCTTATCTAATACTGGTTTCAGATTCTTTAAAACAAATATAGAGCCTGTGTTTCTTTTGGCTGTGTTTCTGTGCTTACTGGTTTTTGTTTTATAAATAATTAAAGTACATGAAATTACTGAATATATATTCACATTAAACCACAGAGTTCAGATCAAAGGAAATATTGAAAAGAACACTGATGGACAAACTCAGACATCACTATATTCATGACTGATACATAGAATCCCCTTCAAAACATTGAATCCTCACATTATCGAATCCCGCTTCACTGAGATGACTTCATCGAATCTTCAGTTCATCACATTCCTGGAACAATGAAAATAAACCCCAGGTAAACAACCACTCAACCACCAGGACAAAACAACAAACAGCAGAACAAGAAAACCTTCCAAGTGGAGGCCTTGCCCCATACCCCACCAACTAAATATACCAACTCCGAGGTCACACTACAGTGAGGAAAAGCCAAGGTTCACCATTGTGGCCAAGTGGTTCTTTCTTAATTTTTTACCATTCGTGATTAACTATGCAGTGCAACTGCAGAACCATTAGCTGGTCTTTTTTATCTAGCACCAGAGCTTTGCTGTTACAGATAAACTGTCTGTAGACATAGGTATTTAACGATGAAATGATTGATCCTTGGACTTTGAGGCTACTGTATTGAGAGACACCAAAACTAGGACTTAATGCGGAAATGACAAGCAGTTCAATGAAAATAAATTAAGTGATATATAAAAGAGAGTACAAGCAGATTCATTCAAAGTAACATCAATCTCTTTAGTATAAAGCACAACAATGCAGCATCTATTCATTTACTGATAGAAAGGGCACTCTTTCTAAAGGCTAAAAATTGGTAAACTAAGAGTACTTAAGCTGTTTTTTTATACCTGGAAGGGAAGTTGAGATGGGACAAGTATAGATGGTGTGAGTATGGGATAGAACACAGGTTCTAACATACCTTTTCAACACCATTAAATCTAACATTAGAATGAGCAAACCTTGTGGGCATAGCAGTCTATTTGGGGCATCTGCCCATGTATGGAGGAGTACTTCCCCTTTCATAAAGTATGTATAGTTCTGTGTGTTTTCTGTGAGTTAAAAGGGGCTGGAAGTTAAAAATTAAAATATACCTTTTTATTGTTTCTTGAGTGTTTTTACTGAGATGAAAAGTCTGGCAAAATGTCATTTAGTTCCTAACTAAGATGAGAGGCTGCAATTGTATATAAGATCAGCCAGCCAAATATTTGTGTGTACATGTAATGTACAGGTTGGAAAAATATAGTCAAAAAACTGCCATGTAGAGTATGTAAAAGTAAGAGCATCTTAAAAGAATGACTGCTCTATCAATCATTTCATTTAAGGTGAATTACATTATAGGTATGGACAAGAAGTAAAGAGTTTTGAATATATTTAGAAGTGCAGGCTGAAAATAGCAATGTTACAAGAGACACACACAGACAGAAATGAGCATGTAACTTTGACAATCAAAGGATTTCAGAATGGTTTTCCATCAGAGTAATGGGGACAAAGGATAAGCGAGTAATACTACTGATTGTGAGAAAGCTCCAATAATGATAGAGAAGTTTAAGATAGACAACAATGGTAGATCTGTGGTAATAAAGGGTTATTGGTAGGGAAGAAAAATTACATTGGGATGTATGTATATTCTACTTAAAACTACTGTTAAGGAACTTAAGAGAATTATGGGAGGGGTAAATAGTTTCCAGCAGGAAATACTATTCGGAAACATGCAATTGTACAATTTTAGAGTTGGTATATTTTGAGGAAAACTTTCCTTGTATGTTCTCAAATGGTATTTTCAGTGAACATCATTTTTATGTTGTCTGAAACTACCTTTGGAAAGGAGATATGAATCCTGTTATTTAAAGGTGGGAACTGGAATGTAATATGCAATAGTCATGATGTAACATGGGGAACTAGAAGGGAAAATATAACAAATGAAGTTGTATTTCTGATTACATATATGAGAATATATGGGATGGAGATGTAAAATTACTAGCAGGAACCCAAAATGAATTTACATATTATTCCCCAAAGTACAATAACTGGGTTAGGCTGGACAGAAAATATATTTCACAGGAGCATGGAATTTAATTAAAAGTTTTGAAACATGTCAAACAGCTATTTCACATCGTGCACCAATAACATCAAAGATAAAGATGTAAGGTAATTAAATAAAATGAGACATTGGCACTTTCCTACTTGCCTGTTAAAATGAGAGGAATTTAAGAAATGGGTAGTGGAAATGATTTGAGACTTGTTATGGAAGATAAACATTTCTAAAGATGGGATAGTTGGGGAGTGGGATAAAATAAAAAAGGAATTCTAAAATATGGTAGAAGCAAGAGAGAAAGAGCTATGGTGAAGAAGTAATTATTTAGAGGGATTATCAAAGATTAAAGTATTGCAGGCAAAGGAGAACATTATAGAACAAGAAGAAGAGCAACAGTTGAGTGCTAAACCGGCAATTACTGAGTATCTGGATAACGTGCATGAGTTTAGAAAGGTTCCCATTAAGCAAGTCTTTTTTAATAACAATCCCAGAGCACAAAACTATTAGCATAATGACTTCAGCAACAGAAAATAAAAAGGGGTGTTGCCAAACCTAGGGAGTCTATGACTAGAAAATAACAAAAGACCCTGTAGAGGTATTAGACGTACTTTGGAAATGATATGAAAATCTGTATAGGGCAAAGGAATGTGGAAATTAAGAAAAGACATAAATGGAAACATTTACAAAAGCCTTACATATGGCAAGGTTAGTGTTGGAGGAACCTCAAGGATTAATAGCTAATATAGAAGGGATTGAGATGAAATGGTAATATGTAATCAATATGGGAAGCCCCCAGGAACAGATGGCATTCCTGTGTAAGTTTGGAAGTTAGAGGGAAGATCGTGATAAATATTTTAAAGGTTGTGTTTATCAATATTTTAAAAGAAGGGGCAGTAGTAGCATCTTGGAAGAAAGCTATGATGACTGCACTACCCAGAAAGGGCAAAATCCCTTTAAACCCAAATTCATGCTGATAACTTTCAATTTTTAACAATGATTATTAGAAATTATGTTTATACTAGTTAAGAGGATGGCTATGGTGTTGCCAGAATTGACAGATATGGATCAATGTGCATTTAACAACATTAGTGGAATGTTGATGATCCAGGGGAATGCAGAGTGCAAGAAAACCACCACTACTGTTGTTGGATCTTGATGCAGAGATGGTACTCAATAGAGTAAGATAGGATTTTATGAACAGGACAATGGCAGCATTTGTATTTCCCAGTCGAATAATGTGGTTAATAGGCAGACAGGTAAAGGGTCAGACACAAGAATTAATTTGAGAAGGTTCCTCTCTGACAAGTTGTATTTGAATAGAGGAAGGAAGCAGGAATGTCCTCTTTCCCCTTTGTTATTTGCATTATACTTTGACCCGCTCACAAAGAAAATAAGGAACTCATAAATTCAAGGTATAACTGGTATGGTGTTCAAGAAAAAAATTGCCTTATTTGCAGGTGATGTTATGCTGTCCTTGATAAATCCAATCCAATCCAAAAAATAAAAATAAATGAAGATAAAACAAAGGCTACAATAGCAAACTATGTTCTCGCATATTAATTGGATCAGCAATACCCATATTTAGGGGGACATGATAAGATGAAGTATTTTTGGTATTTGGATTAAAAAGGATTCTGTTATGACAGTTAAAGAATATATGGGGGACTAAACAAAAGATAATGCACAAACTAAGAAGTTGGAAGCTTTTGACTATTGATATGGATATTAAGGCACAGGCTGTGAACTATTATTATTACTTTTAATACTATATGCAGGTCAGGCATACTTTTATCAACCAGAGTAAAAGCAGTGCACCATAAATAATACAGAGTTGAAGGAATTTCTCTGGGTGATAATGTGTTAAGTGGAGTAAGTTGTTTCTCCCCACGCAGCAGAGTGGTTTAGTGTTACCAGATTTGAAAGGATATTTTAGAGCTTCATGGTTAAGGATTATAGATATATAACACAAGTCAAAGGTTACAAATCAAAGTGTAATGAAATCATGTTGAAACCAGAGGGGTCATGAAATAACAAGAGACTAGGAGTTTGGATGTAGGCCCTTAAGGAAGACAATAACAACCACACAGAATATTATACTTACAAAGTATCTGAAAGTATTTTAAGAGCTAAGGCAACAAAAGAATGGAGAAAGGAGACTTTTTTCCAAGAGGGATGACTTTAAGTAGGAGCTTAGAAAACAGGAAAGAGGGAGCTGGAATTTACTGAAGAAAATAATCTAAGGAAACAATATATTGGGAGCAAATAAATGAGAAGGGAAAAGTCACAGAGTGCAATGAGGCCATGCAGAAGTCTGGACTGTGGGTTGGAGACTGCCTTCCTTACCTGGGATGGATAACAAGCAAAAGGAATATGGGCATGTTAAATGAAAGACCAGCTCTGGTTGACTTTAGGACTGAGTCTAGAGGAGAAGCTGTGGTTAAAAAGGAGAGAATTAGTTGAGCATATAAAATAATGCAAGATGACTATAAGACTCAGACTAGATTATAAAATACTGGGAAATGAGAGGGGAAAGGCAGTATGCAAAGGAACAAAGGGAGAATATTTATATGGCACCACCATAAAACAAAATCTAAGGCTTAGGATTTTTGCAGTGTTTGTATAGGTATTTGTATACCCCACATAGTCTTCAGAACATTGATCACAGGTAGACAGCAGTTGTTGGAGGTGTGATGGGACACAGAGGGGTACTCAGGAATGTGGGGGGGGGTTGGTACTGTAATGAGTTGGTAGATTTTAAAAATTCTCTAGACAGTACTTTGTCAGAAATGTGTGGAGGGATCGAATTATTTTAACTAAGGATATAAAGAATTATTGTAACTAAGTTTGCAGATGATTGCAAGCTAGGAGCTGTCATTGAATCCCCAAATGACTTAGCCATCCTGTAGGAAGGCTTGTCCTAAATAAATAACTGGTGCTAAAATCATGGACTGAAAATAAATGACAAAAAATAAAACATTACTGAATCCTTTGGGTAGTCATCTACCCCAGGGGAACTACCACATTGACAACATGCCCCTAAGAGTTGACCCAGTTGTCCAGAAACTTATATGGACAGTGACCTAGCTTTCGATCAGCATGTGTCAGTTGTCATAAGAATGGCCTTCTATATCACACAGCTTCTAACCAAAAGGATTGTGTATAGATCTAGGAATGTCATTGACCCCTTTTACTCAGCCCTCGTTAGGCCAGTCATTGATTATAATATCCTTTTACCATGTATCTGTCCAGACACATGTAACAACAGTAATGGCCATGGGGTACCTTACTAAAATGATACAAAGCCTAAAAAATATTTCCTATATGGATCAATTCAAAGCCATGTCAGTATCCTATAGATTGTTAAAAGGTGACCTGTGTCTGGACTACAAGGCATCCTCCAACCCAGTACTGATGGATTTACTGCACATCAACAAGTCAAATGGCATCAGAAATACTGGGCCTGCAGAATCAACAGAATGGTTTGTAGGGACGGGTATATCTTGCAGAGGATACCGCTGCTCTGGGACAGACTCCGCATCGATGTAACACACAGCTCCTACCTGTCCATATTTAAGTACAACTTGGAGCTATGGATGGGAAACAGAAAATTTACTCCAGGACTGCCCGCTGTACTACTAATGGACACAGGCAACTCCTAGATGCCTTATCACATGCATGGGTCCACTCAAATTATCTGCAGTATGGTCTCAGTTCTTTTTAAGGGTTAATATATAAATATATATATATATATATATATATATATATATATATATATATATATATATGTGTGTGTGTGTGTGTGTGTGTGTTTATATAAATGGGATAGGTTAATTTAAGCAGTAAAAGTGAAATTGGTTAGGCTTTAAATGGCCTGCAAGAGCAGCTAGCCTATTATTTACCTAGGAACCTATGGAAATTAGGTTTTGAGTTGGGATATAGAAACTGAATTACCTAGACAAGTGCAAGACCCTGCTAAGTTTAATGCTGTTGGTTGTCAAAAATCAATTACTAGAAAATGGAAACCAACTGCAACAAAATTATTAAATGTTGTAGGAGATGCAAGAATTGGAGGAGGGATCTTTAGAAAAAGGAAGGAACAAACTTTATGGAAATAAATGGAATCTGTGGGAACACTACATGCAGTACAATGCTGAAGAAGAAGAGTGACATTCAGGGAAGGCAGGTAAGCTAAGACATTTACATTGAATGACAATTGCTAAGCAATAGACCATATATGTATAATACATGAAAAGAAAAAAATCTATGTAATGGTTTGTTTTCTTTTAATAATTGTATGAATACTCATGTCAGTGCATAATATGTGAAGATAATAAAGGTGCCTGAAAAAAATGCAATACACAGATAACTTGTGTCCCATCATATCACAAGTCAGTACTGGTCGGAGTCCTTTAAGAGTCACATTTCACAACTGCTTATGGGTGTGCCTCACATTAACATTCCCTGAATTTATGTATATCCTATCTGTACTTCACTGACTACTTTACCTTTGTTAAAACTCTTAAAATGCACTGCATATTTCCCCACAGCAAGTATTTCTATAAAGAAACATGCATTTACATCTACAGATAGATAGCTGTAAAGAAAATGCTGTGCATACCTTCAACAAGTCGTTTTTCTGCTTTACTGAGGGTTAATTGCCTTCAGCAGGTGAAGTTTGTTGTCCAAATGCAGCTCTGCTTCTTCCATAGCTGCTGGAGTTTTAACCAAAGTGATTCAGGACTCTGAGTGTGATGACTATGAAAATGAGGGCTCAGCTCTGACTTGTCTCTCTAAGTCATTTTCCATGTCACACTCATAGGAAGAGTCTCTTGGATAATTCTACAAGACGCTTTGCACACATCTCAGCACCTGCATGATTCACTGGGCATGTGTGAGCATGCTAATGTCAGGAGGAGGTTCCCTGCAATTCCATGTGTAAATCTGATAGGCACTGCTTCACCATCTGTGTCTGTGTAATAGTTTCAGTAGGTGCTATGCAGATGAACTGTACCCGCCATATTTCACACCTTCTATGCTCTGTTCAGAATGGCAGTCACCATCTTGAACCTTGTCACTGGCCACACTACTGAGTTTTATGTCATGCAACAATTCTTTGAATGTGAAATGGACATGACAATGACATTCCAAACATTATTTTCTATTATGAGACCTCCCAAAACCAGTCTTTGCCACAAGCACAAGGTGCTACTGATTCTTCTAGTCAGTTCCTGCTTTTTGTCTCCCAAGCATTTCCTTTGGAGCAATGAGAAAAGTTACCTTGGAAAGTCTCTCTATGGGTATTGTTACTGGCAGATGAAAGAGAAGCAGAGTCCCCATCTTCCTGTTCACTCTTTACTGGATATATATATTTTTTCCTTCCATAGCTTGTTCTGCATCAAAAATAATGTTGATCCTCCAGAAAAAAAAATATTCTGAAGAGAGCTGAACACAGTAGCATGAATCTCACACCTGCCTCTTGACATTCCCTGATTGCTGAGATAAATATGCTTCTCCTCTGCCTGGTGTACATTGAATAATCATTTTCTACAGACATTCTGTTATCTCCAGTGTTTAACACTTTTCCTTTCTACTTCAGTTTTTTTCAGAATCAATTATTTCTTCTGGGTTCCATATTTACTAATATATGTCTTGACTACTTTAACATGGCCAGGTTTAAAGCATACAAATGATATAATCCTTCAATTAACAAACCCTGTGGTGGAAAACCAGTTCAGTTGCTTATCTGTACGTTCATAAAACTAATATAGCATAATCCTACCCATTTGTATGGTACATCAGAAAACTGTAGGTTATCTCTGCATGATCTGTCTTCTAACTTTACTTGTTTTTGAAAAAGCTTTTTTCATAATTTCATCCTCTGATGTTTACTGTTTTATCAGTTCGTCTAAATAGCTAGTTAAAGCTTATTCTATTTTTTCGTCTTTTTTGTTATTCAAATTGATGCATTCCTAGGGGTTTTCATCTATTTTAATGACCTTGTGAGTACCTCCTACACCAAACTAAAACTTGAACTGTTTTTTACTGAACAGTTGTAGGATTCTTCCCAGTCATAGTTGTGCCTTCTCCAAGTTGCTTTTCTCTCATGGAGGTTGCTTTTCTCTCATGTTCTCCAACTCTTTTCTTTGCTGGCATCCAGGCAGTGTAATCACTAGCCATTGACTAAATTTTACCAAAACTGACAGTTTCAGTGGCTCATTTTTCTAAGTTTCTGTTTTCACTTGGGAGATCAGTATGTAATCATTTTGGAAGTCAGAATAATTATATTTTTTCTTTTAATACAATATAGAGAAAATTATGGTTAACATGTAACTTAATTCTGCGATAACTGTGTGATTAATTGCAGTTTTTCAAGAAAGAATGGACTGCTTGCAAGTAATTGCAGGGGCACTCATAAAATTAATTTTCCATCAGGAAACTTTTGAGGTTAAGTCTGATAAAAAGGTCAGGCAGTATCAGAAACACATGAAATCTTGTGTTTACTTCTGTTGTCTTCTCTTTTTATGAGTAAAATGAATTCATTATCCTAGTTCCTCTAGGAAAGAAATAATAAGCTAGAATATATTGATAGTTTGCTGAAAAGTATGCAATGAAAGCCCTCCTGAAGACCTTGTTATTTCCTATCTATACCTGCTTGTATTCTAGTAACATAGCTTTACTACATTCAGTAGCCTTTTGAAACAGATTCAGCTAGGCTATTTATGTAGTTTAGTTAGAAGTTTTCTTTTAGTATTCTGTCTGTACAATTAATTACTCTTCTGTTGCCTGTACAAATGTGTTTGTTTCTACATATTGAATTCCATCATCACTTTCTACATTTTCCACTAAATGTTTTATTAATTTTAATATGTTTTGGTTGGTTATTATTTGTCTATTTTTCATTATTTGAGAAAAATGCATTATTTAACACTGTGGAGTGTCAAGCTATTGACATCCACTTCTAATTGGCTACTAGACTGTCCTACACATTTCCATTTGCATTTATTATTTTTCTGGCTATTAATCAATAGTGGCATGGTGTGTGTGTGCGCGTGTGTGTGTGCGCATGTACATGTCTGTGTGTGTGTGTGTGTGTGTGTGTGTGTGTGTGTGTGTGTGTGTGTGTGTGTGTGTGTGTGTGTGTGTGTGTGTGTGTGATTAACAATTTATCTGAAAGGCAGTTACCATGGGTAAATGGCAGTAAAGACACTAATATTCATAGAGACAGAGAGAGAGAGAAGGGGGGGACTAGGGTGAAAGGCCAAAGGCCAAGCTCAGTAAGTGGTCAGTGTGAAGTCCTAGTCTAGGTGGGAATGTAGGAAGCCCATACATACGGCAACAGCTCATATTCCCTGTATATACTTCAGGTCACTTTTCATTTGCTTTACCTGTTGGGTGCTAATGGTGTGATTTGAGAGGCCACTCATTTGATGGCCATCAGTCCTATTAGTGAGCAATGGATTGGATTGAAGTACCAGTGCCCCTGTCCTTTATAGTTCATGTTACACAGATTGGCAGTAGTGGGATTCACACCCCATCAGCACCAGACTAGTCACTAGATTTGATGGTGGTAGTGGAATTTAAACTCCAACAGTGCCAGGCTGGACACCACAGCAACTATGGAGTGAACTGGATTTGAGGGGGTACACCAGCTAAGAATATTAGATACTGCTGGACACTGGCTGAGGTATTATAGCATCTGAGTCATTATTAATTGTGCAAGTTTTAAGGTGGTTTTACTTCAACAGGCTTGCTTACAGTTTCATAGTTGTAAAAGCAGCAATGTACAATAACAGCAAAGTCTGCATTCCTGTTATAGATTATATCAAGTTTATATCTGTGGGGTTTGTGAGCAAGCTGTTTGATACATTAGAAGCATTCAGTAGGTTATGCAGCAGGAAAGCAAGGGTTGTCTATATCCTGGGGAGGTTAATCATAAATATGCACAAACATACAAATATTTCAGGCAAGGACAATAATGCCCTTCAAGCCTGCCAATATACAAAAACACTCATCCCCATAATAAGTGTCCAGGTTGTTATGAAACATGGAATTATTATATCTTTGATGGTAACAGCAATGCTGTTGATCATGTAACTGTGACAATAAAGACAATCCTGTAAAAGATTGCATTTGTTGAAGTGTATAGACCACCAAAGTCAAGGGCTGATGATCCAGAGGAATTCATAGATTTTTTTGCATGAACATAGGGGTGAAATATTAATTGTCGTGGACTTAAAATTATCAGAAACAGAATGGAATAATATTGATTCTAAAACATTAGTAAAGAAATTATTTACAATATATGTTTAGGAACAAACCTCTCAGGAAAAGAACATACTGGGATATTGTTTATATTTTCTATCATAACATCTCCACCTGATTTTTTTGTTAGAAAGTCAGTTATGGAAAAAATATTTACACCCTGACATAAATGGTTTCCAATCATTGTCCTTTAACCATGTTTCACAAACAATAACAACACCAGTCTTATGTGAATATAGCAAATTATCCAATAAAATGTTATTATTAATGTCCCTAAAATTATCAGGTAACACAAATAAATCGAATGTTGCTATCTGTAAACCGTTACATTTCTGACCTGGGGAAGAATACTGACTTGTGTTACTCAGATATGAACCAGCAACCAGCAAGCAAGGAATCACCATAAATTCGAATAACCACCAGATGATAAGCATAAAAATGTCTTTATTCACCACTTTTGTACACTGAATGTTAGACTTCATCAGAACTACTACAACTCTCACTCTACACAATTTTATACAACTCTTAACCAATAAAAACATTTTCCTAATAATCCAATTAAATAACCTAATAAATTAGAAACATCTGCCTCCGATTCCTTAAAAACATTTGATGTTAATAGTTTCATTGAGTCCTAGATGGCAGTCTGCCGTCAACCTCAGCTGCCATTCAGTTTCTTTTTGTTCCAATTTATTTTTAAAGTCACCACCTCTTAAATCAATATGTGCACTGTCTAAAACATAAAACAAAATTTTTTTTAAAATCTAAACAAGCTTCATAATATTTATATAAGGCATTTTTCACATCCTTAACTTTAATACCATACAAATGCTCTTTCATCTGCTTATGTAAAGACCTCTTGGTCATAACAATATAAAATGCTGAACAGTGTGAGCAAATATCAGCATACACTACACCTTTAGACTGACAATTAAAATATGAGTAACTACCAAGTTCTTTTACAATGTGAAAAACATATATAAGGTCCTTCATGAATAAATCAGCATGCAGAGCAAGAATTACATTTGTATGTCCCTTTGGGTCTGTTAGTATTTTTTGTGCAGTCAAATAATAACTATCATTTATAACAAATTATTAATACTAATATTCTTCTTATAAACAAAATTAGGTTCAGAACTTATCATTTCAAATAACTCTTTATTCCCTTTAATAACGTTCTAATTGTTTTTAAAAACTTCCCAAATGCAGTAATTGTTAATATACATATCTAAAATGCAAACAGGATACTGTTTGTCAAAACTATATTCTGTTTTACCAGTAGACATAACTAGAGGTTTTAATAAAATAGGTGAAAAACATTCATCCCTCTTAGTCAAAATCTCTTTAGATGTTTTGATTAGAAATTATTTATCATAACCTCTTTGTTGAAACAACTCTGTAATAAATATAATCTCATCCAGGAAATCCAAATCTTTTGAAGTTAACCTAGAGGCCCTAATAAACTAGCCTTTAGGTATATTACATTTCATAAAAAGAAGATGGTGACTTCTAAAATGTAAATATTTATTGGAAAATGTTCTTTTCCTATGAACTTTACTTTCAAAGAGTTTGTCATGAACTTTGCATTCTAAAATGATGTCTAAAAAGGTGACTAGTATATCAGAATCACCGACAGAAAAATTAAAAAAAAATCCGAACTAGCATTAAGTTAATCTACAACCTTTTTACTGTCCTCTGTAGATCCTTCTATTATAAAAAACTAGTTATCCATGAACCTCTTGTAAAAACTAATTCTAGAGAAAGTAGACGTGTGGTAACAACTCTATTTCCCACCATCCTAATACTATATTGGTAAATGCTGGTGTAACAGATAGACCCATTGCAATACCCTTCTGCTGGTGGTGGTGGTAGTAGAATTTAAACTCCAACAGTTCCAGGCTGGACACCACAGCAGCTATGGAGTGAATTGGATTTGAGGGGGTACACCAGCTTAGAATATTAGATACTGCTGGACACTGACTGAGGTATTATTGCATCTGAGTCATTATTACTTGTGCAAGTTTTAAGGTGGTTTTACTTCAACAGGCTTGCTTACAGTTTCATAGTTGTAAAAGCAACAATGTATATTAACAGCAAAGTCTGCATTCCTGTTACAGATTATATCAGGTTTATATATCTGGGGTTTGTGAGCAAGCTGTTTAATGCATTAAAAGCATTCAGTAGGTTATGCAGCAGGAAAGCAAGAGTTGTTTATATCCTAGTGAGATTAATCATAAATATGCACAAACGTACAAATATTTCAGCCAAGGACAATAATGCCCTTCAAGCCTGCCAATATATAAAAACACTCATCCCCATAATAACTGTCCAGGTTGTTATGAGACATGGAATTATTATATCTTTGATGGTAACACCAATGCTGTTGATCATGTAACTGTGGCTCCAACATTATCAGTCTAAAGAGGGTCTGTTTTTCATTTTTATGTATTTTAGGGATACTAAATAAGGTCCCAACCTGGGGCTGTTCATTCAACAAATAGCTATATGTTTTGTAGTCTATGGTCCCTTCCATAAGTAACCTATATAAATACACAACAATAATTTTATAACATTTTGAAATTTCAGTAAAGGATACCTATTTATAATCTCCAGGTTAATTTAATAGGTCTTCTGTAGATTCAATGTAATCATTGTTTGTCATAATATCTAGCCCACCCCTTTTGTCAGCTTTCATAAACCTTAAATTCTCACAACCTCTTAATGATTTTAAAGCTTCACTCTCTTCTCTATTTAAATTCACATATCTATTGACAGATTTGGTGTCCAGTAATTTCCTAATGTCATTCTCACAGCTTTGTTCAAATACTTTTAGAGTGTTATATAACATAGGTGTAAAACCAGAAGGTTTTCTTAATAAATCGACTTCTGGAATAGCAATATCATGGAATAAAAAAACTCAATTTTAAATTCTGAATGTACATTTTCATTTCAAGTAAAGTCCTAACTAATTTAGACCTATGCATTGGAGCAAAATTAAGTCCCAGTTTTAATACATTCAAATGAATGGGACTTACACTAATGTTCATTAAGTTAAACACTTTTGGCATAAAATCAAAAACTAGCTCATTTTCAGACCTATTTGTGTCCATAAAAGTTCTTTTTTCATCATTGTTAACCAAAGGGGAAAATAATTCAGTATCAGTAGTTATTTGTTCCTTCTCTATTGACTCTGTCCTGTCCCTCTGGTACAACCCGACTGATAACTGAAACAACCTCGATCCATGAAGTTTTTTGAATTTTCACAGAGAAAACCTGTGAATCTGGTATAGCTAGTAGATTCAGCTGGCAATAAAGGGAGTTCAACAATGTCATCACTTATAGGCTCAGAAGTTATATTATTACCACTCGATTCTTCTCTAGATATATGTATCTTGTCCATGGCATGCGAAGTAGGAATAGCACTACTTCCTTCATTGGCAGACTCATGATTTAAAGAAGCCAGATTGATATTTAACTCGTACATCCCATTGTTACTGACTGCATTCAAACCACCATCAATCTTAGGGTACATGTACTTATTGCCACCAGCAAAACCATTGTAGTTCTTACTAACATCACCAATAGGGTAAGCATTATTGTTCTCATAAGCAACTTTGTCCCTGTGTATTTTCTTTTGTTTACAGTTGACAATGGTCCTCTCATATCTATCCACGACCATGAAAATATTCTCATAGTCATTAAATTCCCCAGGAAAAGTGGTAACAGATTTAGTGATAAAACTATCAAGACAATTAATCTCATCTTGGAGAACCACCATTACCTTCTTGTTGTAGTTAATTAGCATAGAAAGGAATTAAAGTCTACCTAAATTGAAAAATTCAACCAGTTCTGTATAAAAAACATCGGTAGTAGTAATGCCGTGAGGGAATTTGCTGAACCACAATCCCTTAGGTACTATCTTCAGTGCTAAACATTGTTCAAAGTATAGGTTCTCAACAGAAAGGAAATGATATCGTTTACGTTTTTTTCTCAAATTCAGCAAGCTTCATTCTAAGTTCCTGTTCGTCAACACCATTATGGCATTCCATGGGTTTCTTAAAAGGATTGCAACATTTTTTTTAAAAAAGTCAGCCAATTGAACACTGACTTTTTTACCTGGTGAAGAAACTCGCTGTTCAAAACATTTAGTCTTGTGCTCTATTAGGGTCGGATCTTCATCTATAGACCCACGATCAGGCTGGAAATGATTTACCATAATAGTCTTGTCTCATTTACAAAAATCATTAAATGTAGTGGATAAATTCGTCATAGTTTTCTGAACTTCTATCAGTGTAAAAGTGAGACTTCTCAATGTCTCCTCTTGGCTATTCATAACAGTATAGATAGATAAATTGAGAAGCTCCTTGCTGCTGGCCCCAGCCAATCAGAATCCCACTAAAACTAATAACAAAACAATAGTCAAGTGAAAAACACAACAATAAAGTCCAAAATTCACTGAAAATATGGACCAGCAAAGATCAAGCGAGGAACCATCATACATTTGAACAACCACCAGATGATTAGTATACAAATATCTTTATTCACAGCTTGTGTCCACTGGATGTTAGACTTCATCAGAACTACTACAGCATGCACTCTACACAATTTTATATAACTCTTAATCAATAAACCAAAAGGGACATACAAATGTAATTCTTGCTCTGCATGCCAATTTATTTATGAAGGACCTTATATATGTTTTTCACATTGTAAAAGAACCTTTGATAGTTGCTAACATCTTAATTGTCAGTCTAAAGGTATAATGTATGCTGGTATTTGCTCACACTGTTCAGCATTTTATATTGGTATGACCAAGAGATCTTTACATAAGCAGATAAAAGAGCATTTGTATGGCATTAAAGTTAAGGATGTGAAAAATATCTAATATAAGAATTCCAAAGCATGTTTAGGTTTTAAAAAGCATTTGTTTTATGTTTTAGACAGTGTACATATTGACTGAAGAGGTGGTGACTTTAAAAATAAATTGGAACAAAAAAGAAACTGAATGGCAGCTGAGGTTGAAGGCAGACTGCCATCCAGAACTCAATAAAATTATTAACATCAAATGTTTTTTTAAAGAATATGAGGTAATTATTTCTAATTTATTAGATTATTTAATTTGTATTATTAGGAAAATGTTTTTTTTATTGGTTAAGAGTTGTATAACATTGTGTAGAGTGACTGCTGTAGTAGTTGTGATGAAGGCTAACATTCAGTGGATGAAAGCTGTAAAAAAAGATGTTTATATGCTAATCACCTAGTGGTTGTTCGAATTTATGGTGGTTCTTTGCTTGCTGGTTAATATTTTCAGTGGATTTTGGACTTTATTGTTGTGTTTTCCACTTGACCATTGTTATATTACTTAGATATTGTAATGTACCTGGTGCAAAACTTCTCTTCCCTTATCTTGATAAGTGGGCTCCATCCCATCTAAATACTTGTAATCCCAAACTTAGGCTTGGATGTTCTATGTATTCCAACTTTCTAAAATGGGCCATCTTTTCTGCAGGTATTTATCTAAAAACAATGTTTTAATTCATTCCAACCTCACTCTTTTTCTATATGTGATTGGTGAAAATACCATTAAGTGTACTCTGAGTGTTACATAAAGCAATATAATTTTGTTTAGTAAATATTCCCTTGACATTATAGAAAACAATGATTTTTTTGCCTTCCTTATTATTTTTGTAAATGTCTCCCTTTCCTTCTTTTTTCTTTTCTTCTACATGGTCTGAATCCTCGGAGTACTATATATTTGTATCCTGAATTCCAAAGTTGTCATCTGTAGTATTGTGTTTAATGGGCGTTGTGTGATCTTTACTAGCCTAAATGTACACTATTTGCACTTTGTCTGATATTATTTATCTCATAAGTCTAGTCATTAATATATACAACAGTTTTCCAAGTTGTGATGTTTGCATAAATGCAATTATCTTCGGTAAGTCTAGATTTACTATTAATAATAGTAAGCAAATCATCCAGCTTTTGACATGAGTAGGACAAGTCTCCATTGTTATTAAATGTTACCTTTATATAGACACAGAGTTTAGTTCACTGGACAGGATACTTATCCTTGACCATATCTTTAATGGCATACTCATTTAAAGAATCCATTCTCAGCCACAAACAATTAATGTAAAGATTAAAAAAAAAAAACAAAATATCAAAATCAGTAACCACAGAATTCACAGAAATTAAAGCAATTAATAATTTTCTCCCATGTCCGAAATAAACATGCTGAGTGTTTCCATCTCAAACTCACCAATGAATGGAGCTGTGGGCAGCAGCACAGACTCTACATGGTGCCCTATAGGGGGAAGAGTTGTACAGACCAAACGCTTTGGGCATCTACTATGGGGCGCAGTATCCTCAAGATAGGAGAACACGAATCACAGACTGAGCACCACCTTAGGGCTAGCCACTCGACAGTATAAAATATGGCTCTAGGTGATTCGGTCATATTGACTAATGTCGCCAAAAAATGGGCATAGGTAGTTACCGGTGATAAGTGGGTTGAGGACCCGGCCTACTCTGACCCCACACCAGGGACCCATCCTAATGGTGGGAGAGGTATATGTGCCCCTATTGGCCAGTGTGTGCCTGCCATAAAGCCCAGCAGCCCTGGGTCAATAAGCTACAGGCTGGCTGGTGTCTAGTTGCCCAGCCTGGGTTACCTGGGATAGCTCTGTTGAGCGAAAGCTGAACGTAAAACCAACCAACCTGCCAAACATGAACTGAGAATTGCTACGCTTAATGTAGGTTCATTGACAGACGCAGCTTGGAAGTGGATGACATGACGATATTGAGGAGGCTGGACATCCTATGTATCCAAGAGATGAGATGGAAGGGCAGTGCAGCAAAGCCATTTGGCTTGGGATCTAGAGTCTACTACTCAGGTGGAGGGCAGGCTAGAAACAGTGTAGGAATTGTGGTGGGAGAGAGCCTTCAGAAGGCAATAAGGGATATCATCAGAATTAATGGCAGACTCATGGCAGTCAGACTCCAGTGTAATGATAGGGCAGTATTCATAATCTCAGCCTATGCCCCACAGCAGGGTTGTGATAGTGAGGAAAAGAGTGCATTCAGACAGCGGTTGCAGGACCTACTAGATAAAGCAAGACAACATGAATTGGTGTTGATAATGGATGACTTGAATGTACGTATCGGGACAGACAGAACAGGCTATGAGGACTGGCTGGGCCCACATGGGTGGGGCAACAGGAATAAAGAAGGAGAAGCCATACTAGACTTCTATCTTTCAAATGGCTTGATGGTAGGCAACACATGGTTCAGAAAATGAGACAGTCGCAAGATCACATACAAGAGTAGTCAGCCTGCAACTCAGGTAGGCTTCCTCCTAGTAAGGAAAAGGCACCAGGGTAGAATCCATGATTGCAAAGTCATCCCCAGTGAAACAGTCGCCCCACAGCATAAACTGTGGCAATCAGCTGCAAGCAGCGGTCAGAGAAGGCTCTAAGGTCAATGGAGACCAGGCTGAAGACCTGGAAGTTGACAGGAGAGAAGGTACAACAGTTCAAGGAATTATTCAGGGCTCTAGCACCCCAAGAAGAGGAGGAAATAGGTGGAGTTGATGAAGAATGGCAGCTCCTAAAAACAGCATGTGTTAGGACTACAGAAAAGATATGTGGCTGAGCCAGTTATGGAAATAAGGTACATAAGGAAAGCTGGTGGTGGAATGCAGAAGTCCAGGAAGTCATCAAAAGAAAGAAGAAGTGCAGGAAGACGTGGGAGACAGAAAAGTCTGACCAGGCTAGGAAAGACTACTGGTTAGCTAACAATGAAGCTAAGAAAGAAGTCACAATAGCAAAGAATAGGACACCGGAGGCATTCTACCAACTTCTGGAAAGTGACTCAGTAAGGGGCACAAAAAAACTATATCAAGTTGCAAAGCAAATACAGAAAGATAAAGAAGATAGTCAGACACCCTTCATAAGGGATGCCAGCAACAGCCTGCTCACCAGCCCAGAGGGCATCAAAGGTAGATGGAAGAAGTATTTCCAGCAGCTTCTGAATGAAGAATACCCCACAGAAGCTGCACTGCCCCAGCTAACAATGAGAGAAGAAGAGAAGCCAACCCTAAAAGAATTAAGAACAGCACTAAGGAAAATGAAGTCAGGGAAAGTAGCAGGCTCAGATGAGGTCACAGCAGATATGATAACGATGTTGGGTGAGATAGGGGAGAAATGGCTCCTGAGGGTACTAATAGCAGTGTGGAGAGAAAGGTGTATCCCAGATGACTGGAGAATAAGCATACTCATGCCAGTGTACAAGAACAAAGGGGACATCCACAACTGTGGGCAGTAAAGAGGTATCAAACTCCTATCACATTGCATGAAAGTTCTGGAGAGGATGATTGATAATCGGATAAGCAGAGTAGTAAAATGTAAGATGGGAGATGAGCAGTTTGGATTCAGATCAGGACGCAGCACAACTGACCCAATGTTTGCATTGAGACAGATACTTTAGAAGAAGCTAGAGATGAGGAGAGAGTCCAACTGGGCATTCCTGGATTTGGAGAAAGCATATGACAAGGTCCCAAGAAAGCTGATCTGGGCAGTACTGCAGTTTTTGAAGTCCCAGAAACATTGGTAGAATTAGTGCAGGCTATGTACAAGGACCCAATGACTCAAGTAAGAACAGTATTTGGGCTCACAGAGAGGTTCTCAGTGGGAGTGGGTGTACATCAAGGTTCAGCTCTGAGCCCACTGCTGTTCATACTGGTGATGGACTACATTAGCAAATAGGTTGGAGGGGATGGATCAACAAAGCTACTGTTCAGATGATGTGGCAGTACAGGCAGACTCTGAGCTAGAACTTCAGCAAAGGATAGGAGAATGGAATGCAAATCTGAAAGCACATGGGATGAAGCTAAGTAGAGATAAGACAGTGGTAATGGCAGCAAATTGGGGAAATCAGAAGAAGCTGAGAATAGAGATAGAAGGGAAGATAGTGGAACAGGTAAACAGCTTCAAGTATCTGGGAGGGGTAGTTGAGGAGAAGGGTAGTCTGAATGAAGAGGTCAAAGCTAGAATCAGGGGGACTGCAGCCAAATGGCATAGAGTATCAGGTGTAGTCGATGACAGACGAATGCCAAAGAAGCTGAAAAGTAAGGTGTACAAGACAGTGGTGTGACCAGTACTACTATATGGTACAGAAACCTGGGCAGTAAGGGCAGAATAGGTGAAGAAGCTAGAGGTGATGGAAATGAAGTGCCTGAGAAAGGTGGTAGGATGCGCATTGTGGGACAGACGAAGAAATGAGGACAAAAGAGCAGAAGCCAAAGTAGCTCCAATTGCAGGAAAGATCAAAGAGGACAGATTACGGTGGTTTGGGCACATGTGTAGAAAAGCAGAAAACAATCTGTTGAGGAAGATTTGGGACAGACAGGAAGAAGGTAAGAGGAAGTGGGGACATCCAACAAAAAGCTGGATGGATTGCGTGAAAGAAGATCTGTGACAGTCAGGCATGAGTGTTGAAGAAGGCAGGAGTGTGGCACTGAATAGAGAGAGTTGGCGACAGTTAACACGATACCCCAACCCCATGTAGAAAAATGGGAGAAAGGGGGCTGATGTTGATGATGAATAATTTTAGTGAAATGATGTGATAAAATCACACAAACAATAAACAAATAAATATTAGGTTAAGTATACTAAGCTAAACTTGAACAAAGGGAGGAAAATTATGTTGTTGTTCTGATCCATTGTACCATTTGTGTCAGCCACACTGAAATGCTTGATATCGTTTATGCAATAGCTTGTGCTCACTGTCACTCACAATTGCACCTTGTTATTATAGTAAAGATCAGAGGTAAAAATATAAAATATAAATCAAAATAAGGCTTTTTCTATCCATCAGTTGTGCAGTAAATCACAAAACAATATTGTATGGTTTCAGATAAACTCTGGAGTATCCTGTCTATAATCTGTATGAATTTATAGCTGACTAGGCCCCTTGGGAGGGCTCGTGTTTGCCTGTCTACAATCTATCCATTTATTCCAACAAACAGTAAAAGTCAGAGGTAAAAAAATAAAATATAAATCAAAATAAAGCTCCTCCTGTCAAGTTGTTTCACAATAAATCACAAATGGCTTCCCTATACAGTCCCAAGGAGAAATTCCCTGAGCATTAGTAGCCCACAGGAAAAAGAAGTTGAACAGCATAATACTGTCATTGCCAGTGTGATTTCTAATCATGTGCTGTGAATGATTCACTTTTTAAGGAGATTTTTCCCTTCTTCAAGTAAGTGCAACCATACAGTCGGTATATATAAGTTTGGGGGATGTTGGGACTTGAGATGCATGGCAGTGCAAAAAACTAGAAAAGGGGAGCTTTTCACCCTTATAGTTTTCGGGCATTTTTTTTTTTGGCCTGTTGAAGTGCCAACTTTCAGGAAGCTGACATGTCACCTTAGAAACAAAAACATCACTGAAGAGTTTGAGATAAGCTCTGAAGTGAGGTCACTCAACGTACATTAGCATGTTTTATTTCACCTTGGAGCTTTTCAAAATAGGTCTTCACTTAAACAAACCTGATTTGTTTGGAATAAGTTGGCTATCAAACTAAAACGAATAGCTAGACAAATCTGCTGTTAAAAAACAAATAAAATTTGCCAAAGATCCAGGGATATTTGCCTCCTAACTATTAAACCACTTACTCCAGTGATTAAACTAAATTAAATAAAATGCAGAACAGAAAATGTTATCATAACATAATATTTTTCATTTGGAACTCTATATATGAAAATTATGAAAGACAAAATTACCTCACATATAACAAATGTGTCTTCTAAGTGATTCAAATCCACACCAGTAAGAATACTGAATTTTATTGGTATGGTAATAAGGGCTTCATCTCTAGTGATGAAGCACAAACTTTGCTTACCGACCTGGTGAATTCTTCCCACATAAGATGTATTTTCTTTTTGGATAGGATGAATTGCCAATCCTTCAAACTTACTGTAGGTATATAAATGCCATGTATGAGTGTGGATAAGTTCTACAATAATATGACAACCTATTCAAGATTAGCCTTATACCCTTGCTTCCACTGAGTGCTGGTATAGACTTCACCTCCCTCATAACAATGAGCTAGATGCACTGAATATTAGAAACTTAATGAATGGTTAAATTAAGAAACGTTTTTTAATCCTGCCATCATGCATTTTTTTTTATTAAACTCTGCCTTGTATCAGATATATGTAACACTTCTCAGCAAAATGGTACCAGTACTATAGCTTCACAAATTATGAAATCACAACTCAGATGAAAAAACGTAGTAGCCAGCAAGTCCTCTGCAAAGCCAGTACTCATATGAACTTGTTTTAGCATTAATAACAAGTGGACAATACTAAGAACCTGGCACATTAACATGTATCAAAACTTCTGGCCATTACAGAGTTTTGCTTAAGAAATGAGATATGCATCTTTTCATTAATTACAGATGACTATGATGGTTTCTATGACAACAGGACAGGACTATGCCTAGGAGGAGATGTTAGTCTTGGAATATGTAAAGATGCCAACCAAAATCCAATACTCCTCCAAGTAACAAAGCCACCTCAGACAATGCACTTATTTCAATACTAGTATAAATTACCACAGAATAGTACGCAGTTGGCATAATAGTTAAGGTCTTTCCCTCCCATGCACAAGGTAGAAGGTTTGATTGTGACCTCCAACCAATGCCTGTTGCATGTTCTCCTTGTGTTTCTGTGGGGTTTCTCACACCTCTGAAAAACATTGTGAGTGTCTCCATCCCAACCTCACCAAAGAATAGAGCTGTGGGCAGTAGCCCAAACTCCAGATGGTGCCCTACATTGGGAAGATTTGTACAGACCAACTACTTTGGGTATCTACTGTGGTACAAAGTATCCTCAAGATGGGAAAACATGGATCACAGACTACATGGTATGGCAGGGCTAGCCAGTTGATGGTGTAAAAATATGGCTCTAGGTAATATGGTTGTGTTGACTAATGTTGCCAAAATGGGCATGGATATTTACTGGAGATAAGTGGGCTGAGAACCCGACCTATTCCAACCTATGCCAGGGACCCATGCTAATGGTAGGAGGGGTGTATGTGCCACTTTTAGCCAATGTGTGCCCACCATAAAGCCTAGCAGCCCTGGGTGAATAAACTACTGGCTAGTCAGTGTACAGTTGCCCAGCTTGGGTTATCTGGGATAGCTCTGCTGAATGAAAGCTGGATGTAAAACCAATCAACCTGCCAAACATAAACTAAGAATTGCCACAATCAGTGTAGGTTCACTGACAGGATGATGCTTGGAAGTGGAGAACATGATGGTAAGGGGAAGGCTGGACATCCTATGTCGAAGGGCAGTGCAGCAAAGCCACTTGGGTTGTGATCCAGAGTTTACTCCTCATAAGGAGGACAAGCTAGAATTGGTGTGGGGATTGTGGTGAGGAAGATGCTTCAGAAGACAATGAGGGATGTCATCAGAATTAGTGACAGACTCATGGAAATCAGAATCCAGTGTAATGGTAGGGCAGTAGTCATAATCTCAGCCTATGCCCCACAGTAGAATTGTGATAATGAGGAAAAGAGTACATTCAAACAGCAGTTGCAGGACCTACTAGATAAAACAGGACAACAGGAATTGGTGTTTATAATAGGTGACATGAAAACGCTTATCAGGACGGACAGACAGAACAGGATATGAGGATTGTCTGGGTCCACATGGGTGGGGCAACAGAATAAAGAAAGACAGGCCATTCTAGACTTCTATCTCACAAATGGCTTGATGGTAGCCAACACAAGGTTCAGAAAGAGAGACAGTCACAAGATCACATAAAAAGTTGCCAACATGCAACTCCAGTAGACTTCCTCCTAGTAAGGAAAGGGCACTGGAGTAGAATCACTGATTGTAAAGTTATTCCCAGTGAAACAGTTGGCCCACAACATAAACCACTGATTGCCCCAGTCAGCTGCAAGCAGTGGTTAGAGAAAGCTGTAAGATCAACAGAGACCAGGCTGAAGACCTGGAAGTTGACTGGAGTGAAAGCACAACAGTTCAATGAATTACTCAGGGCTCTAGCACCTCAAGAAGAAGAGAAAATAGGTGGAGTTGAAGAAGAAGAATGGCAGCATCTCAGAACTGAATGTGTAAGTACTACGGAACAGATATGGGGCTGAGCCAAGTATGGAAATAAGGTACAATAAGGAAAGCTGATGGTAGAATACAGAAGTCCAGTAAGTCATCAAAAGAAAGAAGGAGTGCAGGAAAAGTGGGAGATAAAAAAGACAGACCAGGATAGGAAGGAATACTGGCTGGCTAACAAAGATACTAAAAGAGAAATTGCAATAGCAAAGAACAAGGTATCAGAGGTACTCTAACAACTTCTAGAAAGTGACTCAGTGGATGGCATAAAGAAACGCTGTCAGGTTGCATGTTAAAAACAGAAAGATAAAGAAGATACTCAGACACCCTTCACAAGGGGTGCAACAACCTACTTACCAGTCCACAGCTCATCAAATGCAGTTGGAAGGAGTATTTCCAGCAGCTTCTGAATGAAAAAAAAATACAGAAGCTGGACTGCCCCAGATATAGCCCATGGTGAGATAAAAGTAGGAGCCCCCCCCCCTAGAAAAAGTAAGAGTAGCATTAAGGAAAATGACGTCATGGAAAGCAGCAGGCTCAGTTGAAGTCACAGCAGTCACAGCAGATACGATCAATAAGTTGGGTGAGTTACAGGAAAAATGGCTCGTAAGGGTACTCCTAGCAATATGGAGAGAAAGGCATATTCCAGATGGCTGGAGAATAAGCATGCTAGTTCCAGTGTTCAAGAACAAAGGGGACATTCTCAACTGTGGTCAGTATATGTAAAATTTGATAATGCTGTACTGTACTGTAATTAGCTGGAAACACTGTATGCAATGAGACTGAGAAATGAAAGTCATAATTACCCAAGCTTGAGTCATTTAAGACATATTTAACATTTTTGAACTAATAACCTTTAACTTTAAGAAAACATTTTTAAACTTAAACCAAAAATTTACTGACAGTTTAACTGTTGCAGTATTATTTGACATGCGGTGGTACAGCGGTAGCATTGTTGCCTCACAGCAAGAGGTTCTCCTGTTTGATTCACAACTGGAATGCCTTCTGTGTGGAGTCTGCAAGTCCTCCCCACGGTTGAGTGGCCTCTGAAAGACATGTGTGAATGAGTGTGCCTTCTCTGAAGGTTGGGCATCGGGCTCACAGCTTGGCACCATAAAAAATCTATTACCAATCATTAGCGGACCGGAGTTACGCTGTGGCAACCCCCAGCCAGGAAAAGCCGAAAAGACAAACAACAACAACATGCAAAAAAAACTTGAAGTAATTTAAACTTTGTTGAACTGTTAACTAAAAGGCGCATATAAAGTCTTACATAACTTTATGGCTTGGAAGAAATGTGAACCGTCATCTGTAGCTTATTAACCTTTCTGTTGCTTCTTGATTGTATGACGTCACTCTAGAAACATGAAAGTCTGTGGCGATAATGACTTTTATATTCTGAAGGAACACTGCTTTGAAAATACTAGTCTGATGAAGTTGTGTGAGGCTTTTCTGAAGTAAACACTGGTGCTGTGCAATTTAATGCTGTCTTAATGAGAAACTGTCATGCCATAATTTTTAGCTTATTCTGTGTAGAGTTTACAGCTCTATTTATAGAAAAACACTGGTATGCCGCTGAAAAGTCTGTTATGAAAGAGTTGCTGTCACTTTAAACTGTTAATGGAACTTTGAAGTCATTGCCATAAAACTGTACTTGAAAAAAATTACTGCAGCTGTTTTTGTTGAAGAGTGAATGAAACATGGACTGCTGCACTTTAATGAAAACAGTGTTATTTATAGTCTAGAACACATGAAGTTGAATGAAACACTGCTATTTTGTAGATTTCTGTAGAACACACGTAGTGTCACCAAGTCTGGAAATGAACAATACCTTTACTGAAAGGGTAGAACACATGAAGTTGAACAAAACACTCTTATTCTGTAGATTTCTGTAGAACACACATAGTGTAACCAAGTCTGGAAATGAATGATACCTTAACTGAAAGGGTAGTGTGTTCTCCAGAGTGCTGGTGTAGTACTTTTCCAGTATAAATAGTCACTGTGAACTTGAGAAAATATGCAGTACTGGAAATTGGATGCAAAAGGGTTACAGCTACTTGCTGGGTTGCGAGAAGTATATATCTCTCCCCAGACAGCAGGTCACATTGGGCACCATAGTAAAATTTGATAATGCTGTACTGCACCGTAATTAGCTGGAAACACTGTATACAATGAGACTGAGAAACGATAGTCTTAATTACCCAAGTTTGTGCTGAATAGGTGTCAGTCTCTCCCTTATGGACCAAGTCTTGTGCATTCAGAATGAATCCTCCAAACACTGTAGTTCATTTAATAAGGTTTTATTAAATGTTTACAATATCTGAATACTGTCTTCATTAACAGTGTTGATAAACAGTTCAAATTGCTGCACATCATTCTGATTGTCCTGAACAACGTAAACTGACATAGTCTCTAGATGACCTGTTTTCTGTACTCAGGCTTGAGTGTTTGTCATTTTCTCTAAAGTAACAGGTCGAACAAACTTACTAACCTTAACTGCCTTGCTTATCCTGAACACCACATATTATATTGCTTTAGTCTCGTTATTTACTTTTGTTAACTTGGTCTCAGGCTTTGTATGTGCTTCATTAAGGAACATTCTGTAGGTGATCTTTTCCTTGAGAGAAGAACATTCTGTCTGCACACTTTATGCTTATCTTTCATTTTTAATAAACTGTCTTTATATGCTTCGGCAGTAAGGTTATTTTCCTTTCTGCTTAACTGTCTTTTATGCATAAATAAAACACAATTTATTTTACTCTTTAGCCTGTCTAATGTCTAACAACTATTTTAAAATAAAAATCCCTAATCTAACAGTATAGATGCCTCAAACTCCTATCACACTGTATGAAAGTTCGGGAGAGGGTGATTGATAAATGAACGCACCTCAGTAGATATTAAGATGGGAAATGAGCAGTTTGCATTAGGATCAGGATGCAGAAAATTTGACCTGATGTTTGTAGTGAGACAGATATTTGAGGAGAAGCTACAAATGAGGAAAGAGTCCAACTGGGTTTCCTAGACTAGGAAAAAGCATATGACAAGATCTCAAAAAAACTGAATTGTGCAGTTCTGCAGTGGTTTGAAGTCCCAGAAACATTGGTAGAATTAGTGCAAGCTACATACAAAGACATAGTGACTCAAGTACAGTGTTTGATCTTAATAGGAGTGGGTGAGCATTAGAGTTCAGCTCTGAGCCCACTGCTGTTCATACTGGTGATGGACTACATTAGCAAACAGGTCTGAGAGGACACATTAACAAAGCTGCTGTATGCAAATGATGTGGCATTACAGGTAGACTCTAAGCAAGAACATCGGCAAAGGGTAGGGGAATGGAATGCAAAACTGAAGGCACATGGGATGAAACTGAGTACAAATAAGACAGTTGTAATGGCAACAAAGTCGAGAAGTCAAAAGAAGCTGAAAATTGAACTAGAAGGGAAAACAGTGGAACAGATTAACAGCTTTAAGTATCTGACAGGGGTGGCTGAGGAGTAGGAAAGTCTGAATAAGGAGGACTGTGATACAAATGTGATACAAAAGGTAAACCTTGAGTGTAAGTGAATTGACTGCTGACTTGGTATGGTAAAACTAATATAGCAAAGTGTTAATATTCTATTTGAAGTAGTTTACTTCATTTGGTTTTCAACCTGTGGGATAGTGGATCCGAATCAGATTCGAGCCGGCAACTTTATTAGCATCTGCTCCGAGCTCCAAGATCCTCCACTTACCCATAATACACCTCCACTATCTTCCAACCCCCAGATCTCATTTGCCATGAATAGCTAAAGCATTGTGATCTCCAAAGCTCCAGATTGTAAGTGGGTTAAAAACTTTAAAATATCTCTTTTTTCTCTCTAAACTTTAGGTAGTGATAGTGTAGGTTCCCATTTCTCCTCCCCTTGCTTGGTGCATCGAGTTTCTAGTTTTTAGAGTTGTTAGCTTAGTTTAGAGTAGTTGTGTGTGTTTTGCTTCCCCTCCCCCCTCTCAATGTGTTCTGTGTGTGTGAGTGTGGTGAGTGGGTGCTTTTCAGTAATAAAGAAATAACATTATTTCTTCAGTTATTCTTTCTTCTGATACCATGGCTGATAAGCCTTTATTCAAAAGATGCACTGAGTGTGGCCATAAGTTATCCCCTGTGGATGGCCACACTCTATGGGTTATGTGCTTGGGCATGGCCCATCTGAGCACAGACTGCACTATATATGCGGGGTTTAACCCATGCGCCATTAAAGACAGGAAGGCCAAGTTGGCCCTGAAAGGCCTTCTTCCCCCTTCTGAGGCAGTTGCCTCGTCTTCGGCTTCGGCCACAGCAGCCTCTCCTTCTTCTCTTCCCCTGGCTTCTCCTCCCTCCCAGGCTGGGACTCAACCTCCTGTGCAAAAGTCTGTGGAAGCGGAGCGGAAAAGGGGCAGAGAGAAGGAGAGAGAGTCGAAGTCGAGGGAAAAATGTAAGAGGTCTCTGGACCTCCCTTCACCAGTCAAGACTCTAAGGATCCGTGACTCCCCTCGGCTCTGATCTCTGAGGTTCTCCCCAGAGCCAGATGAAACACACTCAGCTTCTAGGGCCTCTGTGCCCTGACCCGCAAGGTCAGAGTCCATGGCCTCATCGAGGTCCAACCGGTCTTTGTCTGAGGTCAATATGGATAAAATGATGAGGAGGTTCATTCGTACTCAGATCCAGATGGGGGTCTTGCCAGCCCCCTCTCCCTCAGGAGGGGGGGGCTCACTTCCTTTTTTCCAACTGATATCTCCTTCTCTGATGCGTCCATTGGGTTTGGACTGTTCGGATCCGAGGATGACTTTAGTCAGGGGGTCAGGGCCGACAGTACCTGCTTCTTCAATGCTGACAGCTGCCTGGAACATGTCAGATCCGACCAGCTCGGATCCAAGCTGCTTGCGGAGCCGGAGCTTGGGTGTCAGATTCGAGGGAGTGGAACCTTTTTCATCGGCCCCTCCTTTGTCGGGCCAAGCTCCCCCCCTCGGGGCTCCATCCACTTCGGGCCTGGCTCCAATTCTCTCATCGGTCCTGGGGAGACCGGCCTCCTTATTGGTTTCTCAGGAGGTTCATTCTCCTTTGGCATTCGATGTGGTAGAAAGGGTTCTCTTTGCTGGATTGAGACCCCTGACTGTCCCCTCAGACTCCACCCAGACCCCCTCGGCTCTTTCTATGATCCCCATCATTTTACCAGAGGGACAGCCCATGCTTGAGGAGCCCCAGACAGTTCCCCCTGAGGAACAAATGGCTTGCGAGTTACCCCCTGAGAGCCCCACCAGAGAGGTGCCTCACAAGAATACATGCAAGAGGAGGCACTTGGACTCCCCTGAGTCCACCGAGAATATGGACTTGGATGATGGAGAAGGTTCCCCTAGGTCACCTCCCGAGGATGTCTCCTTTGGAGACATCATGGAAATCCTACGTCAACAGGGAGGTTGGTCTGCCCCCAAACATTCTTCTGACAAGTCCGTGTTCCTGGAGGCTTTCGGCATGGGGCCATCTACTTCCTGGGTGTTCCCTCCTGCAGATCCTTTGGTGGACCTGGTCACCTCATGGGCATGGAAGGAGCTGGACACCATCGAACCAATTCCAAAAAGACCTGACAACATTTTGAGTCCTCTCACAGATAGCCCAGCATGGTACAAGGGCTCCGCCATATATGCTATTGTGGTAGCATCAGCCACAAAGAAAGATCTTGTCCAGGAGAGTTACTTGGTTCATCCTCCTGAGAGTCGGGTATGATGGACCACCTAGGGAAGCGGGTTTATGCTTCAGCTACCTTTTCGATTAGGGTGCTGAGCTACCTGGCCCATGTCACCAGACTCCAACATGACCTGGTAAAGGAGCTGGAGGAATCTCCCCCTAAGTCCATGTCGCATGAGGGCAGGGTCTCGTTCTCCGTGAGGATGGCCACTTTGAAAGCAGCCTCCAACACATCCATGCAACTCCTTTCACATGTTACTGAAGGAGCGGCTAGGGCAACTGGGACCGGCGTGTCCATGAGGTGCAACGCCTGGCTCAGATTATGTCAATTTTTGGAACCTTTCAAGGCGTCCTTTGCCAATGCCCCTTATGATGGCTCTACTCTCTTTGGTAAGACCATCAAAGAGACGTTAGTCCAGAGTGAGAAGGATGGGAAGACACTGTCTGCTGTCGGGATCCGCTTCTCGAACCCTCAAAGATCCTTTTCCTGGAACCAGAGAGGGCAAAAAAGATGTGTTTCCAGAAGTCACAGTATTCCCAGGACACTCAAGGCTCTTCTTCCACCAGAGGCAGAGGGGGACAGAATGGACGCTGGCCCAGAGGCAGAGGGGGTCCGAGAAATTTTGGGTCTCGAGAACCTTTCTCTGACAGACCTGGGCAACAACCCTGAGGGGTGGCCTGACTGCTCTACTCTGGAGGCAGTTGGGGGATGATTGTCCTTGCACCTAGTGGTATGTACCACCCATGCAAAAGAAGGCAGCAGTACAGGAAATTTCGAAGCTGCTAGAAAAATGAGCCATCAAAACCATTCCCCCAGATCAGTCTGGATCGGGCTTCTACTCCAGTTTCATTTTGGTGCCAACGAAAATGGGGGACTTAAGGCCCATTCTGGACCTTTCTACCCTGAACCTGTCAGTTGCCAAAGAAAAGTTCCAGATGGTCACACTACAGTCCATGCAAGAGTATCTGCAAGAGAGCGACTGGATGTGCTTGTTAGACCTCCAGGATGCTTACTATCACATAAAGATGCACAGAAGCTTCAGGAGGTTCCTCTGCTTCTGGCTAGGAGTCAATCATTACCAATTTCGAGCCCTACCCTTTGGTCTCACCACAGCCCCCAGGGTGTTCACCAAAGTGATAGCGGTGGTAGTGGCTCACCTGAGGCTTCAGGGGATTCAGGTCTATCTGTACCTGGACGATTGGCTCCTCACTGCTCCCACCAGGCATCTACTCTCCCAAACTAGGGATTATTTCCTGATCCTTGCCCTGCATTAGGGGATCACAATCAATGCATCCAAATCACTCCTAGATCCTGTACAGGTGACAGACTACATTGGCACCAGGATAGATACTTTACAGTGCAAAATCTTCCTGACCTCGGAGAGAGTCCAAACCCTGAGGATGCATGTTTCCCTGATCTACCACTCTCATTTCCAAATGGTGGAATCAGTGTTGAGGGCCTTAGGCTCTATGGCGGCGACCTTAACACTTCTCCCATGTGCCCGGTTACACATGAGAATTCTATAGTGGACTCTAGCTGTACAATGGTCCCTGTTGGAACTGCCATTGGCATATCCAGTTCAACTCAGTCATTTCTGTTGGTCATCCCTCGTATGGTGGATGTGTTCTCTGGACATTTTGGAGGGACGACCCTTTGTTCCAGCCCCAGCCCAAGCCACAGTGACCACAGACGCCTCCCAACTCAGGTGGGGGGGGCATTGTTTGGGCAGGACAGTCCAAGACCTGTGGTCTCCTGTAGAGACCAGCTTGCACATAAATGTCCTAGAGATGAGGGCAGTCCTACTAGCGTTGCAGGCCCTTCATGCCTTTCTTCCTCTGGGAATGATTGCAATTCAGTCAGGCAACATGTCAGTGGTCTGATATATCAACAAACAGGGAGGGACCAGATCTTACCCTCTTTGTCATGAGGCCATGAGAGTGTGGGAATGGGTGATCTCCACCAGTCGTTTTCTCATCCAAACACACATTCCAGGACAGTCCAACATCCAAGCGGACAGGCTAAGTCAGACTATTTTGATGCCTTATGAGTGGTCTCTGAATCTTTCAGTAGCGGTACAAATCTTCTGTGAGTGGGGTCAACCTTGCTGTGACCTCTTTGCATCTCATTCCAATGCGAAGTGCAGCAAGTTTTTTACTCTGAACCCCCTGCCGGGGGAGTCCCTCAGAGATGCTCTAGTTCATGCTTGGCCTCCCAGTCTTCTGTATGCTTACCCTCCAATACCTCTTATTCCAAGGTTTCTACAGAAAGCTCATTGACTGGGGAGCAAGGTGATCTTCATTGCCCCATTTTGACCTCACCAGGTATGGTTTCCCTTACTTTGGTCTCACCTTCTGGCGCCGCCTTTGATCTTGGATCCTATTCAGGATCTGATTTCACACTGTTCAGGGGTTCTTCATCAGAATCTGGACAGTTTGAAGCTCACACCTTGGCTGCTCCAGTTCCCATGATTGCTAGGACTCCTGGATTATCCTCCTCAGTTAGGTCTATTTTGGTGACTGCTCATAAGTCTTCAACCAGGAAGGTTTATCGCAGCAAATGGAAACATTTTTCCCTTTCGGCCTCTCAAAGGTGTTTAGACCCCTTTATGGCTCCTATTTCTACCATTCTTGATTTTCTAGCTGATATTTTTCAACACAGAGCTAGTTCTTCTACTGTCAAGATCCAGTTGGCTGCCATTTCTCATTTTCACATGGGTGAGAATTCTGCCTCTCTAGCCTCCTCTAGACTGTGTAAAGCCTTTATTAAAGGCACCTTTTTGTTACGGCCCCCAGTCAAGGATCCTGTTCCCCCATGGGACCTTACTAGGGTTCTTCAAGGGTTGGTCACTCTGCCTTTCGAACATGCTGCTACAGCAGATCTGAAATATTTATCTTGGAAAACATCTTTTCTGGTGGCTATTACCTCTGCCAAAAGGGTTTCAGAACTACAGGCCTTGTCCATCAAAGTTCCTTACATGATTTTTCACAAAGATAGGGTTTCCCTTCGGACCAATCCATCCTTTCATCCTTAGGTGGCATCACCAGTCAATATCAATCAGATCATCAATTTGCCTGTGTTCTTTCCTAATTTTACTAGCAAGATGGAATACAAACTCCACCTGCTGGATGTTCATAGACAGTTACAATTCTATTTACACAGGACAAACAATTTCTGTAAATCTGATTAATTGTTTGTATCTTTCTGTAAACCTTTTTTTGGGAAAACATATCTCCAAGGTCACTATTGCTATATGAATGCATCCTTCAGGTCTATAAGAACAGAGGCATGTCTCCTCCAGGTCAGCTGAGAGCTCATACCACTAGATTGATGGCTATGTCTGCGGCTTTTTGGTCTAAAGTGTCTTTGGATGATATTTGCTCTGCAGCTACTTGGTCCTCATGTCATACATTTATTTCTCATTACAAATTTGATTTGACTTCCAGAAGGAGAACATCTTTTGGTTCCGTGGTGCCCCAGAATATCCTTCCATGAGGGCCTCCCAGGAGTTTAGTAGCTGGGGACTCTGCCCCACAGGTTGAAGAACAAATATAGTAAGCTACTTCAGATAAAGAAGTTATGTACTCACCATAACATTCCATCTGAGTAGTTCTACTTTATTTGTCTTCAACCGTCCCTTCCTCCTTCACCCGGACCTTGGCATATGAACAGCCTATGGGCTGCAGTTATAGGTCGCAAGTATTTTTTCAGGTCAGGTTGTCAGTATAAGGTTCAGCAAGCTCAATCTGGGGGTTGGAAGGTAGTGGAGGTGTAGTATGGGTAAGGGGAGGAGCTTGGAGCTGGGAGCAGATGCTAGTAAAGTTGCTGGCTCAGATCCAATATGGATCCGATATCCCACAGGTTGAAGACAAATGAAGTAGGACTACTCAGATGGAATGTTATGGTGAGTACATAACTTCATTTTATGCTGCATTTTCATCTATTTTTGTTCTGTGTAGCTATGGTATATGAGGCTACTTTATTACTTGTTTTTCACATTCCTTTTTGTTTTTGAGACTACTTTATGACTTCTTTTTCACATTCCTTCTTGTTTTTTCACAAGCTGTGTGACCTTGAGGCCTGGCAGGGTAACTTGCTTTGCACATTCCTTGATGTTTTCAGGTAAGCACAGGAACTAGCAGGCTTACTTGGAGCATTCCTGAGCATCCAGCCAACACCTATGTTTTGTTTCAACATAATCTTTGATAATCCTGTGTGTGCCAACACACATAGGTTTTAAAAGATGGGACTTTCTGCTCAGTCAGACAGAAGCCTCACCTATGGAGTGGATGCACTTCCCAGGAACTTTCCCAATAGATACTCCTGCCTGGCTGAAAGGGGACTTCCCAGTCAAAGTGTTGGCAAATTTGAAGCTTTTAACTTTATTGGTGATGTATTTATTCTGTTATTTTTTTATATATTATGATGAATTGCTTTATTTAAGTTATACTATGTTGTTTTATATGTATTGTCTAATGTTACCATAATAAAGTGACTATTGTCTGATTTATTTGTCTTGAACATTTCTAATCCTGTTAAAATTAAACTCATTAGGCAACACAAGGTCAAAGCTAGAATTAGAGGGGCTGCAGCCAACTGGCACAGAGTGGCAGGGGTAATGTATGACAGAAGAATGTCCAAGATGCTGAAAAGCAAGGTGTACAAAACAGTAGTGCAATCTGTACTACTGTATGATACAAAAACTTGGGTAGTAAAGGCAGAGCAGTTGAGGAAGACAGAGGTGATAGATGTGAAGTGCTTGAGACAGGCAACAGAATGCACACTGTGGGACTAATGAAATTATGACATAAGAGCAGAACCCAAAGTAGCTGCAATTACAGAAAAGGTCAAAAAGAACAGATTACTGGGGTTCAAAAACATGAGCAGGAAAGCAGAAGACAATATGGTGAATAGGATTTGGAACTGAAAAAATGTATTTTAATTTGCACGCTGCTTCTATGCTATGCTGGATCCAAAGTCTTCTTAAGACACACAGTCTTGCTGTGCTGTTTACTGCTGAATCAGAGACACAGAGCTTTGCATGACTCCATCTGTAGTCTGTTTAAAGCACCAAGCCTTTTAAATTGCACACTGATAAAGAAATATATTTTGCAGCTATAAGCACAGTTACAGATAACGTATTTTTATAAAAAACGACACGTACTCTTTCTGTCAGATTGTAGCATATATTTACAAAGTTTTCCTTCATTACAGATATCAGATATGAATGATGACTTCTACAAAATACCTCTTTCTGTCCCTCTCTCACATAAATGAACTACTACAATTGTTATATAGAGTGCTAGTCACGTACATAGATTTTGTTATTTCCTCTTGGTATCTTTTTTTGGCCTTCTGTGGGAAGTCACATAATGTCTGTTTTTAGACTTTTCTAGTGTCCTGTCAGCTGTTCTGCTGATCTGAAAATGCACAAATGCACGCAATCACAATAACAGAAGTATGAAAGGAAACATCTGCGCTGTTCCTACTGAAAAAACATCACTTATTGCTGAGTTTAGATATTTGTTCTCCAAACATGAGAAAAGCATGTGATACTTGCTTTCCAATATTGCTTTGTTAGGCTTTTCTAATGCTGTGAAGAGAAGCCTGTTATAGATATAGTATGAATGCCCATTTTACATTGCTAAACTCTATACATATATTCAAGCAAACTTTTTATTCTATGCTTTATCTTTCAGCATATTTACAACATAATTAATTTCAGCCTTATATTCATAATCTCTAACAGAAACAGACAGGAAGAAGGCAAGAGGAAACTAGGGTGTCCAACAAAGAGGTAGATGGATTATGTAAGAGAAGACCTGCAACAGTCAAGCATGAGTGTTGAAGATGGTAGGAGAGTGAAACTGAATAGGCAGAAATATTGACAAATGTCACAACACCCCAACCCCATGCAGAAAATGGGAAAAAGGGGCTTGATGATGATGATGATGACTACACAAAACTTTTCTTGAGTGTACTGATTATCCCTTTTGTATCACCTGCATCATTAGTTGATGAATGCATCAAAATAATTCATAATTGTAAAACCAAGAAACTTGTAATCCTAGGAGATGATAACATAAATACTTCAACCTGACACAAACAGTTACTGAAACATGAGATATAATTCAAACAGTGGAAAAGGCTCTCTATTAAATGCATTTCTTACAATCATACCTGATTTTTTTTCAATAAACATGTTATTTTAATGTACCTGAGTGACCATTCCCCAGTTCTTAGTACCAGTATTTTCAAAACCCTTATTGCTCATAAAGTGCTAAAACACATATGACTTATTTCTGAATCAATGGAAGATATAATAATAGCTGAACTTGCTGTAATAAACTGGTTTCCACATATACTTTGAAATACAACAATTACCTGTGTTAACTAGCTTCTATAACCTAATAACTTCCTTTCAAGAAAGACTTTTTTCACTAAAATCAAGATGCACATCAAAAGCATTGATTAACACACAAAATTAAAATCTACCTCAAACAATGAGATGGAGCTTAACTGGAATGGAATAAAGATTCCTCACAATATTTCTAAATTTAGTCAATACTACAATTTCACATTGACATTAATAATGACAATAATAATAAAAAATGTAGGTTATCAACAAATGTTGTGAAGTCTTTATTCCTTAGGCATTCACAAACAATGCTCTTATCTCAACCAATACAATCCTAGTATTAATCATCCTTGGAGAAACATTTCCCCAATTCAGAAGAAAAATGTAACAATAGTAATAAAAGTACACTAAAGACAATTCAAGAATGCATTTGAAAACCAATAACCAGATACTGTCTTTATTCCTAAACACCACACCAGCATGAATAAACCACATCTGTATAGCTTGCTGAATTATCTAGCTTTTTACTTTAGAGTAATTCACTATAAACAAGGTGAACAACTCCTTGAAAATGCTGTCCACCATTTTATTATACTGTAATTAATCATACACATGTTGAATAACTCCCCACAAATGTTCACTTTTATTACCACCTCCCCCAACCAGACCATTTGCTTCATCCATTTCTAAAATATGGTAGAGTCATCTTAGTTAAACCCTTAGCCTACATCTTCTGTCTTTTGCTTACTACCCCAAATAATGCACCAGACATCATACCAATTGCCAATATATGACCAATTGTTAAAGTGATTGACAAAATAATCCATACCTAAATGCCTGAGCATACATATTTACAACTTTATTTCACATAATCAACATGATTTCCACATAAAATAAAGCACAATAATATCAACTGGTTCTTTCTTAGATAACATACTCTCAAACAGAGAAGGGACAACTTTTAAGAGCCTTATTCATTGATTATAATGAATGCTTGAAATGGTTAATCATATTTTTTATGCAAAAGTTTTCAAATTTTAGCTTCTTTGACTATATTACAAAATGATTTACAAATTATTTATACAAAGAAACTTTGCCAAGTAGTTTCTTGTAAGAATAGAACCAATGTTAGTACCTTTTCTTGAAATATTCCTCAAGGATATGTACTAGGTTCTCTACATTTTCCCTTATTTATCAATGATCTGTCTTATAACCAGCCTGCCTAAGCTAAATCTAATTCTCTATGGAAATGGCATCTTCATTTTGAACTCAAATACCACAATCAAAGTATTACAATCTTGGTTCTAAAAAAGATTTTCTGCAGCTTTTGGAACTGATTAGCAATAAATAATCTAGTGTGTGGATGGGCTTGGCATAATGGTTAGGTCTTTACCTCACAAACACAAGGTACAGGATTTGATTATTTCGTTACTTTATTGTCTAGACTTAAATCACCCCTTCTGGACAGTGGGCATAGTATTCACTCGTGATCCTTACTCAGCTGCACAAACTCTACTGTTATTATGTTAGGTACCTTACAAACTACTCCAACTACATCAGTTAAAGTTTGATATAACAGTCCCCTACCTACAGTAAATTTGTAGAAATACATAGGTATTTGACGTGATCAGCATTTTAATTTTCTTCACCATGGTGTATATATTTGTATAACCTGGTCTTCCTAATCTCTGACACATACTGCCTACCATTTTCACTAAAGCATCTCTTCTCTAATTCTTAACATGTTGCTACTCTAGCTGATGTATCTGTTGTACATAGTGGTTTCTGTTGACTACCTTCTTAAATCGTTTTTAATTTTTTTCTATTGCCTATTAACTACTCTTTTGTTTTTAGTGTGCTCTTTTATTGTGAATTTTATTTTTATTGTTTCTACTTGATGTGTGCTCACATTCTGGGATGAGACTGAAATTGGTTCAATGGGATCAGTGCTCTACCCCAGTTAACAAATTGTATAAATAAATAAATAAATATCAAATGAGAATATCATATAAGCTTTTATAGCTTTTAACTATTAAAAATGGGAAAGCAGTATTACTGAATGTGTTTACCCCTCCATTACAATACTCCCTAACAGTAATTGTATAGCTCATAATAATCAATTCTTCAAAGTGCAGAAAATAAAATATTTACATTTATACTCCTTGCCTTGGATAAAGGATACCACTCTCTCTCTATAAATAAAGAGAGTTGAATGATATTAGCTGCAATGGCCCACTGTCTTTTAAACTCATTAACATTCAAACTTCCAAACAATGGATACTGACCTGTATCCAATAAATTAATATAAGAAGCATTACTGAGTGTGCCAATTTTTAAAAGAAATTCAAATAATGCTTAACAGTAGCATATAAATGCACTATTTTAATTATCCTCTTTAAACCTATGTATCTACATAACTGCAAATTTGTTGATAAGATTGTATTACTTCAGATTTTTATTTACATTAGCTTCCTTGACTTCAAGATAATTAGCACTTAAGCCATTGACTATTTTGCACTATAGTGTTAATATTTACTATGCATACACATTTATATTTAAAGATAAAATAACATGCTAGTCAAACACTAGCAATCTGTAAGAACTTTCACAAATTAGACTTTTTTTATTTATTTATTTTTTTTATTTGTTAAGAGCAATTTGATACCTGTTTGGGTTTAGGAGATATAAATAATGCACTAATACCCCTCGTGGGGTAGACATCCTGATTCCTTTGGAAAGTTAATTATGCCTCACAATGCACTATGACAGCACAGATTGTGAAAAAAAGTAGCCCTGCCATTTGTTTTCATTAACTTAGAATGCAACACCTGAAAAAAACTGCCAAGTTTGAGAGTCTGCAGATAATTTGTCATTGACTCATCTGCACTGTTTGTCTTGTTTGTCTTTTCGGCTTTTCCCGATTAGGGGTCGCCACAGCGGAACTTCGGTCCACTAATGATTGGCAGTAGATTTTTATGGTACCGAGTTGCCAGCTCGACGCCCGACCTTCAACTAAGGCATGCCCATTCACGCATGTCTTTCGGAATGCCACTCGACCGTGGGGACGACATGCAGACTCGACACAGAAGGCACTCCCCTCACTCCAGCCGAGAATCGAACGGGAGAATCTCTTGCTGTGAGGCAACAACGCTACTGCTGCACCACCGCGGAGCTATTGACTCATCTGCACTGAGTTTTACAAATGCTGTTTCCTACACACTTTCTGAAAGAAGCTTGCAAATGTGTTAACAAATTACTGAGATAAAAAAAGACTTTTTAGAAAAATCACTTTTGAAAGTTTCATTTCCTGGCAAAGTTACTCTTCCCATCTCCCCTTCGCCAATGAGCTAGAGTCTCACATTTCTAGCTTGGATAGATTCAACTAATTAGTCAGCTTTGCATGACAATAGACATCAAACAAATCACAGCCTGGTGTGCCACTAAAACTGTTCTCTCATATGTGTCTTCACTTCTTAATAGCACCCCCCAGGAATTATTTCTTAAAAAAGTACACACATCAATCCAAAGTTTGGGCCAATCTAGCCATTTCTTAAAATGTGCACAGTAAACAATTTAAATTGTATTCTGGCTGCTCATGTGGTTATCTTTGCATAGTTATTCTGTTATAGCATAACCTGAACTATGGTATTTAATGCCAAGCTTTACATACCAATGAAACAGTTCTCGGTTTCTTCTTAGCAATGACCTTCCAAGCCTCTGATGTGACCCAGTACTTTCTGTTACTATGGCTTTATGTAGCTTGTCTTAGATGTATACTTGTAGCATATCTCTCATCCTCTCAGCAACAGACTCATGGAAAAATCAGATTCTTGTGAAAATAGCAATAATACTGATTTAGTAAGCTCACAAAACAAGACAACATGAATTAACATTTATTTTCTGAAGGAAAAAAGAAGTCTTTAATTGCAATGAATGTCATTATTTGTTCATGAGATTCCAACACCTTTTTCAAAAAGCATTATGGATTGTAGTATTTCAGAGCAAAAGTATAAACCAAAATTAGGGACTCCTGTGGATTATGCTGATAAGCGATCCGACACTCCTCATCTGTTCTCCATTGGAACTACCCCAAATCAGACAGGTATGTACATACTTGATACACATGGATAGAAACAGTACCAGCACATGTAGCATTGATACCATACTCCAAACAGGGCACTCAAACAATTTTACTTTTAATCTCTCTAATTTGACAATACATAACATTCACACCACAGTTACAAAGGCACACCTCCATCCCCCAGAAACACACAGCAACTCACACCTACAAAACATACCAGTCAACGATGAGACTTTTCCCACCTGTCTGTAAAACACTGCTGTAATGGCTTTGGCAAATGAAATTGTGATTGCCCCTGTGCTTGGGTTGTGACTGAAAATGGTCCTTGGACCACTTCACCTACCAGGTGAATCTTCTTCTTCTTTCAGCTTTTCCTGGTTAGGGGTCGCCACAGCGGATCACCTGTCTGCTCATGATTGGCAGTAGAGTTTTACAGTGTCGAGTTGCCAACCCGGCGTCCAACCTTCCACAGAAGGCACACACACACAGTCACACCTAGGGCCAATTTAGAGTTTCCAATCTACCTACAGCATGTCTTTGGGAGGAAACCAGAGCACCCGGAGAAAACCCACGCGACCACAGGGAGGACATGCAGAATCCACACAGAAGGCACCCCAGCCAAGGATCGAACCGGAGAACCTCTTGCTGTGAGGCGGCAACGCTAACCGCTGCACCACCGTGGCCGCCCTTCACCTACCAGGTGAATAATTGTAAAAAATAAGTAATTCATAATAATTGTAAAAAATAAATAAAATGTCAGGGTTGCATCAGCTATCATAGGTACAAGGGTTACCACCAGTCCCACTTTGCGAGGGACAGTCCCTCTTTAGGCAGTTGTGTCCTGCAAAGAAATCGAAAAAATGACAAATGTCCTGTGATTTAAGGACAAACATATTTCCTATATTTGATGTAATAGTTGCATAAAACAGTTATTCTGTATCTGAAACACCTAAATGTGATAAAAACCAGAATAAGCAACTACAATGCTACAAGAATAAGCTTTTATGTAGGCCAAAAAGTGAAGTTCTGTCCTTTGTATTGGCCGTGGGTATGTTTTGCTCTGCAAAATCTGACATTTGTACCAAAGATGTCCCACTTTCTGCATTTGAAAAGGTGGCTACCCTAATAGGTACCGATTAATGTGGATACTTTGCTGAATTCAAATGAAGATGCTATTTTCAAATATTGCATATCTTATTTATTTGTCTATAGGTGTTGCACTGACTTAACCCTCATTATATATTTATTAAATTTGTTAATCAGTAGAACTGACATCCATGTGAACGAATTTCAGGTTCAGCCTGGAAAAGATAATGAAGTACAAACAGCAACCATAAAGGTGTACGTCACGCATTATTAGAAATACATTAACAAAGCAGAGAAAGTGAGCGAGGTGAGCCCAAGCAAACTTATTAGTTATGAGAACCATGAAGTAAATCATAATGCAGTACAATAAAGCAAAATATTATTAATAGTAATAAAATATTAGGAGTATTGCAAATATATACAGGTAACTTCGTTCTGAGTACAATGAGAGTAGAGGCAAAATTATTCTTTTAATACATTCTGAAAACATATGTACATAGGATAAGAATATGCAAGTATGTATTCAATGAGGTTAACAATAGTTACTTAGAAGGAAATAGCTAAAATAAAGTAGTACAGCTATTTACAAAAATGTTGCAGGTGCACATACTGCATTTGTTTAGCTTGCTTTTCAAGTTGCAATCAGCACGCAAAAGCCGACCACTTTCAATGCAGATATTCAAACGTAGCTCCCAGCCTGTTACATCATGAACTAGGCATAAAGCCAAAACAATCAGTGATGAAGCTATGTATCAGAGGCGCTCTAAATACTTGTCAGTTATAGTATTTAGATTTGACGGACTAATATGGTTTGCATTAACTTTAATTTTCTAAAGTAGAAAAAAACATCCTTGAAAGCAGTAAAATACTAGGATTATAGTAAATATGTACAAGTAACTTAGTTTTGAGTGCAACGAGAAGAGACAAAAACACTTGCTTTTATAATTCGGATAACATATGAACATAATATGATAAGAATATGCATATTAATTAATGCCTTTTTTCTGAAAAAAAAAGGTTGCTGCAAATCATCACTGGTTTGTCACAAAATCAGATACGGTAAGAGTACGCAGAGGAAAAAAATCCGAGACAAATTTTCCGTATTTCAGTAGTGTGTATCTCAGTATTAATAGAATAACTATCAAGTACTTAATCTTAGAAAAACGTGTTGTTTTCTACTTTTACTTTAAATATTTAGGCATTGATAACCCTTCTTGTACCAGATGGTCCCATCGTGCGTAGGTTTACAAATCATGGAAGTTAGGAACATATACACATAGAAACGTGAGGGGAAAGATAACTTAAGCAGAAAGTTAAATAAATAAAATACTTATTTGGACAAGCGACTGCCAGATTGACAATAATCATTTCCCCGTGATAGTATTCTTCCCATTGTGCAATTACGTATTTTTGACAAGGCTTTTGTCAGGATCAACAATGCGGCTAATCATCTGTTGTCATTTGTTTTACTACGCAAACCGTGGAGACTTGACTCTCAAATTACAAGATTTTTCCATGAAATACGTCTCTCCAGTAGCAATATGTTTTTGTGACAAAAAAGGAGGACAATTACACTTACAGACGTCTATTGGTAATTTCCAATTCTTCAATAAACATTTTGTTGCTGCAAGTCTCATTATTCTGTCAACATTACGTGTGTCTTTCTAAAAACTTAAAACGTGCCCCGTGTATTCTTGTTCTTAAGTTTTGAGTGCAGAAATTGACACTTGGAGAAACCCAACGAGTGTTGCATGGGTACTCACTTGGTCAGCATAACTCTCATCCTCTTAGCACTCTGGACAAAGCCAAAAATAATGGGCGGTAAAGCCCAAAAAATGTGTTCAATTTTTAAATATTGCTCTTATAAACGTAGAAAGTTGCTAGAATGAAAGGTACTGTGTTATCATGCATTTTCCGAAGGATATGAAGTCTGAAACTCAAAGCCTGTCATTATTTAGTGAGTTCAGTCCTCACTGGTTTGGCACAAAAATCCAGAAAAAATGAAAAATCATAAATTTTATGAGGCAAAAATCTGGACAGTTGAGAGGAATGTGCCAGCCACTGAAATTTTATTTTTCTTTCAAGTACTTTACCTCTAACTGTCCAGATTTTCGCAAAATGTCCAGATTTTTTGCCTCATATTTTTGGTCTTTTCCTCAGAAAAAGTGCGTGTGTTTTTTTTTTTTTTTTTGACAAACCACTGAGAGGATCTAAGGATTAAGTCACTAAATTAATGACATGCATTTCAGTTTAGACTTCACGTCTTTCAGAAAATGCATGCTAACCCAAATCCTATTATTCTAGCAACTTTCTAAGTTTATAAGAGCAATACTTAAAATCTATCCCTATTTGGGGGCCTTTGTATCCCCCCCCCATGTCAATTTTTGTCCAGATTCATTGCGTTGAGAGGTTGAAAGGTATGGCTACATCATTCTCTCAAACGTGCTTAGCAACTCTCCGCGTTACCCTATCCTAAATCCAACCAGCATTTTGTACTTGCTGTCTTCCCTTCATTCATCATGCAGTCTTTCAAAGAAAGAAGGATGAGAGAACGAGCGAGCGCGAGTGAGCGCCATGATGCGCGCCCGTTCAGGTAATCCATCCCGTGTTTGCACGAGGATCTGAGCCAGCGCACACGCTTTTATAAACACCAATTCCGGAGAAGCCATCCCAGGTTTTCCAGAGTCCACCGCCGTTCTCCTTTGTGAAAGCTGCAGTCCAAATTCGTCTCACACGAACTGAGGATGGCTGGTGCTGTAGTGTGTTGTTGCTGAACTGCTGAAGCTTTCCTTGCCTTTTTTCACTTTTTCTTTTGGATATTTTGTTTCTGTCATAACCGAAACTGCGGTCCTTTCTCACCGAAGCTGTAGGATAGTAACACCCCATGGAAATCGTAAAACTTAAAAGATACTAAATTTATGAGCAAGAAAGTTTCTTAAGTTACTGTACAAAGTTTTAAGGGAAGCGCTGAGAGGGGCTCCACACTGTGGTTCTGTATAACTGAAGACATCATGGCGAGGGGGGCCCTGGAGGGATCTAGGAGTACCTCCTCGAGTATGTCTTTTAGGTGTGGATATTTTGCAGCGGACATTAAGTCGGATGGACTCAACAGTCCGTGCAACTATGCATTTATAGTGCTTGTCTTTTGCTGTGGATTATGCTTGTGTGCTGCGGATTCTGAGTTTTCAGTATTGGAAGAAGCTCAAGTTTTAGCCTCCCAGATGAAGAAACTGGCTGCAGAGGAGTTGGGAGTGTACACAATGCAGGTAGCATGAAAGTTAAATGTTTTCTTTTTATTGGCTTGCGTTTGTTTGTTGTACCGTTCTGTGCAATAGCTTGAGGGATCAGAGCCATGTAAAGTTTGTTGGTAGGTTTCCGGGGTGATTCCGGTGCATTCGTGGAGATGCGCAGTGAAACATAGAATCCAATGTACCCCAGATATGTATTTTAAACTTGAGAAGCCCGTGCTCCCCCACAGCAGCCATTCGATCATGTCTCGTCTAAGCCCCCTTTCAAGAAAAAAAAAATGTTTTGTACTTTAATTTCACTTAAACTCGATGCACAGTGTATTCCTGCATTTGGGACAAAGAAATCCAAAAATCATCTGCAGCTGTAACAAATATTTGTATGCCAAATGAGCCTTTCCACTGAGATGTAAGAAACATTTTAAATTTAACCATGTTTCTTTGTTATAGAGGATTTAACGTATTATTTGCCATCTGATCGGGTCGCAAAAGTCTTTCATCTCATTATCAAGTACATTTTTAAACACTTCGGTGTGTTTACGTAAGTTTGGAGTAGATACATTAATTGCAGTTTGCCGTTTCTTGGTTTGGGGGCATTTCTATAAGAATGCAGTATGAGATGTTAATAATTGACAGGGGTTTCCAAGCATCACTATAGGTTCTTTAAGAATTTCTGCTTTTGTAATATCGTTTTTCAAACTGAGAATGGCAAATCTCACCTCGAGCAGAGTTACTGCAGAAAGTTGCTGCTGCTAAGTGTGGTCTGCATTACTTGTTCCAGTCGTTCATTCATTCCTTGAGATTTGCTTAACCTTTACCCAGTCTAAGCAATTGAAATGTGATACTCATGCCTGCAACGCATAAGCTAGTGCCTGAAAGAGTGGAGCTTACTGGGGCTGTGGATGCAGAGTGTGTATATGTTTTTCACTGCATGGCCATGTATGAAACAGTACTACTGAACCATAGGACCCCCTTGATTAGCATGATATTATTTACAGGTATATTTCTGATCTTTTACGGGAGCCTGCTTCTGCACATCGCACTGCGATAGCCCTTGTAATTCTGGGCTAGATCCAATTAAAGTGACGTTTATGGGACTATAAAAGCTTTTCACGGTTAGTGTAGATATATTAGAAACACTTCATAATTTAAGTGTAAGTTGAGGCTCATGATCTTTCAAATCTCCAGTGGCTACATAGGGCAGCATTTGGGAGGAGGGTGGTGGTGGGTCCAAATGGTCCTCTCACCCAGGAAGCAGAGCTTTCTGCCCCTTAAAAGACCTTTGTATCTGTGGTCCTTGTGCTTTTACCCCTACCATAGTTTTTGCTTTAAAAGAAATTGAACAGTCAGGAGAAAACATAATCTGCTTAGTGGTGCATTTTGAGTTGTCCAGTTAGTGAGTTTTGATTTGTCCTTTGTCTGCTACTGTTCTTATTTCTGTTACATGTGTCTGCACCTCTTGTGTAGTAATATGCCCACTTCAACAATTTTTGCATTACACTCTTTTTTCCCATTAGCCACTAATAGTCTGGTCCTGCACATCGGTGATAGGGGCCTTATGTTTGCACTACATGTGAATAACCGTGGTTTAATTTTTATTCAAGATGGTTCATTATTTAGTTATCAAGATTATTGCTGTTAAAACTTTGTATGGCATACATGAACAGCAATTAAAATTGTAAAACGTCCTCTTGTTTGTCACTTCTGATAGAATTTGTTAAAAAATACGCAGACCATTTGCTTGGAAAATGGCTGGCAAATGCTTAACAGTTAAATGAGTTAAAATGCAGTTTTAAGAGTTGATAGTTTGATTAAGGCATTTTACTTGGAAAATGTTTCTGCTTTGGGTCTTGGAATCAACTAGCACTTGATGAATTAATGGTTTTGTTTTTGCATTGTACAGAATACATTTTAGAAGATATGATTTATGTAGGACTTGTTAACCTAGCTATTTAAGAGGACAACATTCTTGTAATCATGACTAGTTTGTCATTTTAGAATGTATTTGTCAGTTCTACACAGAAGACATTATTTCATATACAAACTAGAATGCTTGACTAGTTCTCGCACAGATTTTGAAATTGCTTGTCTTTAAAGCTTTTGTGATTGCTTTGGACTTCCTGGCCATCTGTCTTGCATATCACGGAGACAGAGGTTTTATAAGGCACCCTGCAGACAATTTTATTGATATGCTACTGCAAATAATGTTGCTGTCAAGTGGAGTATTGGAGTTAAGGTAGATAAATGTTGCAAGGTGTCTTTCCCCGTATTTTATTTTTATTTATTTTTACATGTGTTATCTGGGTAAGTGTACTGGTTAAAAGACATTTGTCAGGCATGGCCAAGGCCACATGACACAAACGGTCAGAAGCAGTTTAGAACAAACAATGCTAAAATACAACAGCACTTTGTGTTATGTACATCACAATATATATGTTAAGATCTACAATACATTTAGTTATGTATGCCTATGTATGTGTCTGCATCTGTGTGTGTGTGTTTTTTATATATATATATATATATATATATATATATATATATATATATATATATATATATAGATAGCATACCTCTCAACTGTACAGATTTTACCAGAATGCCCAGATTTTTCTCTCATATTTTTGGTCCATTTTGCATAAAATTCTGGTTTTGTGGCAAATAGTGGTAAATCTTTAAAGACTGAAGTTAGAAAATAATGACAGACATTTGAATTTCAGACTTCATATACTTTAGAAAATTAATACTAATGCAAAACCTGTTATTCTGTCAACTTTCTAAGTTTGTAAGAGCAATATTTAAAAGTTGTCCGTATTTTTGGACCTGTGTCCCACTTTTATTTATGGCTTTGTACGGATTTCTTGCTCTAAGAGGTTGAGAGGTGTGGTATGTTGTAATTATACAGAAATGTGATAGTTTTGGTTCATATACACAGTGCATCTGTTCTAAAACATGCTTAGTATTTAGTTGGAAGTAGTGATATTTTATAAAATTCAGAAAAGTAACGAGAACAAGATGGGGATGAGTTTTCAGATGTGTGTGAAGTATAGAAGAGTGAAGTAGTAGTGAAGGTGACTATATAAGATGAGTGAGGGGAGAGAGGATATTGAACGTAAATGTGGAGATTTAATTTTTTGTGAATCCCACATTTTATATATTTGAGTATTAATAGAACATCCCCTGTGTGCAAGTATTTATGTTTATTTGCACACACACACACACACACACACACACACACACACACACACACACACACACACACACACACACACACACAATTTCTTAAAGGTTTGTCAAGTAGTACAAAGCACTGTTGTATTTCCTGCTTTCGCTGTTGTACTTTTGGGTGTCTGTCCATGGTCACAAGGAAAAAATGTGCTTAGTAAATATAATACAGTAATAGCTGTGGAGCAATAAAAGGTGTGCAAACTGTTGCATATGTCAGAGGTCTGCTTTCAAATGTGTTTTTTTGCATTCGTAATGTGTTGTTTGTTGTAGTCTTGTAACTGTTTTTTATGGGAGTTTTAACTTTTTCTTCATACATGGTGTAAAAATGGAAGGGTTGAGGATTTCACAGTTCAGTGCCTTTTTCATTTCTTTTGTAGGCCATTTGGTTCAAGGATAGCTTGACCATTTAGGAACTGTGTTTATTCCCTGAGCTTTAAAAGGTTTTTCTCACCCAAGTGAAAATGTGACACTTAATTAAATGGCTGTTTATTTTTCTGAATGTTAAAGTGAAAGTGAGAATTCAGCAGTTTATTCAGAAGGATTATGTGGTCCATTCTTTTGTGTCACAGTATGGCATCTTTTATAGTATGTTGTTGACATCCATTGTAATAGCAGGTAGAATGCAGTATATTTCATTTTGTATTTTTGTAGTTTTCTGGAAGTGCCACTTTCTCACTGAGAGGACCATCATTTGCCACTTACAAAAGGGTAATCCTCTTGCCACCAGACAAATATGTTTGATATGTAAAAATGACCGCGTCTGTCATGCATCTCTCTGCCTTACAGGGCTGCTAAGGAAAATATGTAATTTCCTACCATGTCTGTCTGTGCCACACACATTCTAACAATTTGATTTATGTATTTCCAGTAGGCAGAATGATAAGGCAATAAGTTAAGGCAGACGGTAGCGTTAACTTAGTTTAACTGCTCAGAAATACTTTACATATTTTGTTTGGAGTAGTCTTTGGGAACATACTTCACAATTGTCCCCAATTTTGCTTCATATGTTTGACTGTAAACTTCAGTGATTTACCAATTGGTAATGACAGACATTATATTTCTTATTGTTCAGAACATGCATGTTAGTGCACGTCCTCTTGTTGTATTAACTTTAAGTGACTTAGAGTAATAATTTTTAAACTGTCCATGATTTCATGCTTCCCCACATTATTTTTGGCTTTGTTCCATCTTCTTGAGCAAAGAAGGTAAGAGGTACGCTTAAGATGCATGACTTTGTGGTCTGTCTGCTAGTATAAGGTGCAGTCTGAGTATGTGTATAATTGTACTTCTGTAATATTCTAAGGCTCACCTATGAAAGAGATATTTTTGAATACACACTTCTGCAGGTGGCATATCTTACCTGTTTTTGTATGTGCAACAGAGTGACTTCTTTCAATCTGCTCTGTAGCTTTTAGTCAGTAGTGTGAGTAGGCTGTGTGACCAGAGGCAGAAGTGTTTGGTTTTGGATCTGGTGGCTACTGCTGAAGCGAAGATATTGATGAAATCTACTTGAAACTGATCTAAATGGTCGTCTGACCCGTTTTCATTATGAGCCCATCCCATTAAGGAGATCAAGCAGAGAACAGTAAAGAAACAACAGCACAATAAAAACAATGATAAATATATAAACAGCAGCTGAGTAATACAATAACATAAAATTAAATAGTTGTATAATAGGCCGTAATGTTTATTAATTCAAACCATTTGCTTAGTAACCAGTTGTGTAATGAGATTTGTAAAGCTAAAATGATGCGTGTGACTTGCTAGACCCCCATTGCTCCTCAAACCATTCTTTCTCTTTGAGTAGATAATCTAGCTTTAAAGCCTTCCACTGTTTTTTTGACTCTGAGTTAGCTGGTATTTGATTCCAACATGCTTTCTTGATCTTGGAGACTGCCTTTTCACCAATTGCTAACACAAGTGAGAGTCTGTTCAAAGAGTATATTATCTTCTCTAAGGGAATATACATACTCTCGGAAGGATAGTTTGATAGTAAAGGTGAACAGTGCTACAGCTTGTGTTATTCTGAGTGTAAGGGTAGCCAAAAGGGGTTTTGCTCTAGCTGCCACTGGAAACCAGTGACGTGAGCATCTTGTAGAATTAAGCAGTACTGTGTATGTGGGTCAGACAAGAAGACAAAGCTACAGATGCTGTCAACAGCAGTTTGAGGAAGATAGGAAGTGGTGATGGAGTGCAGGGCAGTTAGTGGATGCCATAAGCTAGGATAGATAATAGTATGTGTCTTGCAAGATAGCATCTTTCAACTTCTGGAGAGAATAGGTATGAAACCTCTATAACCAAGTTTTAGGTGGGCTGAGGTCTTTTGTATTATTGTTTCATTGTGTATTTTAAAGGTTAAAGTGGATTCCAAAATTAGGCTCTAGTGTCTTTGTTGAGCTACTTGAGATATATTTTTCGGGAGTCTTTGAGGAACATTGATGTGGTTTCAGCAAGTCTTTGTGAGGTTGTAAATGTTTGGAGGTCCTGTTTAAACCAGTAAAGTCAGCTTGAAGTTTTTCATATTGCTTGCTGATGGAGTTGTGAGTTTAGCAAAATGATCGCTGCATACAAAGTAAGGCTTACAGAGGGAATAAGTTGTTTTATATCATTTAAAAATAAAGAAAAAAGTACTAGACTTAAGAATGACCTCCATGGAACACCACGGTAGAGGGTACCAGAATCCAGAAAGGAGGAGTCTGGAACTACTAATGTAGCTGTTTATCCGTGATGGTGTTCCTCCACCAAAGTTTAACTTTTCAGTGTCTGATAGCAAGCTGTGGTTGCTTATATATTCAAATATCTGTATGCAGACAGTTTTTTTGAATGTTTTAGTGATAGGATGTGGATCAACTATGGGCCTGAAGTCTTGTAGGGCTGATGGTGATGAGTCCTTAGTGGAATGATAACTGTTTGCTTGAAGGATATAGAAATAGTTGTTAAGGAGAGGGCATGGCTGCTGGTGGATCTGCTTTTAAAGTGCTAAATGTTGATTCATTGTTTTGCACTTATAATGCCATGTGGTGCCGCAGATTATTTTCTGTATTATATTTCCTGCAGTTTTTTAATGAATTCCTGCATAAACTGCCTTTTTTTCCTACATTGACATCACTGGAGCTTTCATTGGCCATTGAGCATTACCCCTTGTGATACTGACATAGTGTTTGTGTTTTTCCACAATGTGCATGCACTTGTGTATCCATTCAAGTCTATGGATGTATCTCCTACGGTGGTGATGTTACAGAGGGATTGAGTATGTTGATGTGGGTGAATGGTCAATAAACACTTTGTGAAGTTTTTTGTTAAGAAACATCTTGCATAAAACATGAATGATAGAAAATGCACGATGGTGTTTAAATATTTATACCCAACATGAAAGACGAGGGATGGGCACCTTTATGCTGTCAAACGTCTGCATATTGGAGGGAATAGTTTTTTTTTCTGATGTGAACTGCTCAGAGCATGATCAGGATTTCTGTTCTCTCCTTCTGTGAGTATGTGTATATTTGGCCACGCACCAACACATAGTCAAGGAACCACTTCTTCAGAAGAAAGCAATAAATGTGTGATACAGGGTCCAATGGTTCCTTGACCCTGTGAATATTTCTGTTTTAATTTTTATAAGCACTGGTTACAAATCTCTAAATTTGTTTCCTTAGCTTCTAAGGTAGATCTGCCAATGAAATGAGCATTAGTTTTATTGTATCTAAAAGGAGTGTGGCATGAAATACTCCCTAGGTGCCACTAACTGGATCCTGCTGTCCATTTCTTTTTTTTTTTTGCTTTGAAAGCAGGTAGCTCTCTGAATTTAATAGTTTGTGAACTTGTTATTTTTTGGACTTCAAGTGTTCATATTTTCACATGAAGCTATCAGTGTTACACGTAAAACAGATTGTTACTAGTGTAGAATTTCTTTGCAGAACCAGGCTCTAGCAGCTGTAAAAAAATCCTTTTCCAGGACTAGGCTAGAAGCTTTCAAAGTGATATCACATCCCCAAGTATAATTCCTTGTTCTTATTGTATAACTTGTAGCTTTTATACTCTTTGAGAGGCCTTAGCAGCAGCACTATTGTATGGGGGGGGGGGGGGTGGCATATTTAAACTTCTTGAAATGGGTGTTACCTGTTGGTTCCCATTTTCATTAATGTTTGTGGTTAAGTGTAGGTCAAGGATTATGTCTACATCAATAGGAAATTTTGTGAGGACAACGACCAGAACTCCACTGTTCTGCACACAAAATACAGGGAATTGTATTATGTTGTGTTTTGTATAGTAGTACTGGTTGATGACATCACTGAGGGACTTGTATTATGTTGTGTGTTGTATAGTAGTACTGGTTGATGACATCACTGGAACCATTCAAAATTGTAACTGTTTTATAACTGTTAATGTTTGAAAATTATCATTTAGCATCCACATGTTGATCTAATACTTCATTTGTAACGTTCTTATTACTCATACTATTGGAGTGAGCTAATATCCTTTGTCTGTAAGCCACTTTACCAGAGTCCATTCATAGATTTTAGAACACAAACTAGTTTGAGCTTGCTTAACATAGGTTCATAGGTGATTACTAGGCTAATGGCACAAGAGCCTTTACAAGCCTGGCCATTTATACCCCAAGGTATGACTATTATATCTTATTGTGGAGGGCATTACTGATCTAAACCCCATGAGAATTAGACCTAGGTCAAGTACCACATTTGTGCAGTAAACTATGTGGTGGACACTTCTGTTTGCATGCTGTGTTTCACTTTGACTACTTTACTTTAAAGCATGTCTGCACTGAATGTTTTAGTGTGTAGAAAATTTCAATTTAAATTTGTCAGTTCTCTGTTGTAATTGCTAGACCCATAACTGCAAGACCCACAATGCATGAAAAGTTAACCGTGAATCAAATAAATAACAGTGAGGTCAACTTGCTGTACTCCTATTAAAACATTGCTTATAACTGTTGCAACTCCGCAGTCTGATAGGACTGCACCCCAGCATCCTTCTTGTTTTATGTCCAGCTACAATGCAGGGTATTCCCTGAAGCACTGCAGTCTCAAACTGCAGGTATTGGTGAAGACTGGTTGGGGGACATGTGATTCTGAATGAAGATAAACAGTTTGATATGGCAAGTTGAAGATTATAGTGACATTTATCCTGGAGATGTACAGGAACAGATTAATGGATTTGATAGGTGAAGTTTTAGCTGCATTTTAAATAAGTATACATTCTGAATGGATTTCAGTGGTGGTGGGATGTGGTTCCATAGCGTAGCTATGCTATTTGAATATAGATAGTCCTCCATAATATTAGTTGATTTGGTTGCAATAAGTGATTTCTCTTTGGAGAGTAAAATTCTGTCAGGGGATTAGTGTTATATTAACTTAAGTGCTGGGAAATTTTCTGGCTTACAGAGAAATCTTGTGTGCAGTAGTTTAACTGAGAAAGAACTACGTGATGTGGTAGTTCTTACCAGTTTAAATCTCAGAGTGCTAGGCAGTGGTGTGTTTTTATTTTCCTGCAAAATTGAGGAATGATCTAATAAAAGTGACAGATTTGGACATGTGTGAGACTTTAATATTGGGGCAGCGTAGACGAGAGATGGCAGAATGTAGAGGCCACTGTATGACTTCTGGCTACGTCAGTGTCGCAGGTTTTTATGCAGTGTAATGTAGCTAGATTTTTTTAAACCACTTGTGATACGTGGTTGAACTTCAACTAGTCATCTGTGATGACACCCAATAATTTTGTGTGGTTTGCTTGTTCTGTCATGGTAGTGTTGGCAGAGATGATAGGGAATAATATCGTGGGAGAGATGTATTTTGAGTAAAGAGCAGAAATTAAATTTTTTTCTTCAGGGTAATTTTTTGTTTTTGCCTCCATGCCTGCCAACCATCAAACTACCCCTTTTCTTACAATCTATTGCAAAAGTGAGTAAATGTGGCAAAATAGAAGTTATTGCTGGAAATACCCGTATATGGGGCCTACTTTACCTTGGAGTTCAGCACTAAAGTAGGTTTTGAACTCTGTAATTGATTTGTGCACATTCAGCATTCTTTTACTTAGATGTTTATCTGCTTGTACAGAAATGCTTGTTTTGTGACAGGAAAGATTGACTGTACCATTCCATCTTCCTACACATTGTCATAATTTCTTTGAATTAATCGAAAATAGCATGTGTTTTCTTATTTAGATACTTGTGATTTATGTTTGGCGTGATAAGATGAAGTCAGTATATGTTGTTGGAAATAATGGTAGATACCTTTATTGACTTTTTTCTGAAGCTTTTCACCTGATGGGTGGAAACTCTGGAGTCCTACTGATCTTAATTATGGCTAGGATTGTGTATTGTTTTGTGGACTATGGCTTCTATCCCTTGGTTTCAAGAAGATGGCTGAAGGAGTTAAGACTTTATGAGATTGTAATGCAAGATGTGGAAGAGGTAAAAGCACCTTCATGTACATTATATAGTTGGTTCAGATGCTACAATGAGAAGAGAGGTAATGCACTAAATTGCTGCAGAAGAATACATATTTAAAATCTTGAAGTAGTTTTAGAGAGACCTAAACCATCCCGGAAGAAGTTGTGATGGTCTTGTAGCTTCTAGTTGCTGTCTCCGTAGGGTATATTAACTTATCAAGAACAGAAGTAGAAGTGTTTGGAACCAGTTTCATGTTGCCTTGACCACTGGGAGATGACCTGTTCTTGGACAGTTATATTGTGGAACAATATTTAAATTTCTCCTTTGAAAATTCAAGTATGTAGTCTCTGTGGTTTAGACTGCTGAAAGGCCTTTGTTTCAGATTTTTTAAACCTGTCCTGCTGTCATTCTGTGTCTGATACCCCACATTTTCCATCCTTTGCCTCTGCCACAGACAGCACATTAATTAGCAGCAGTACCAAGGTAATGTGTAGGTAGACTATTGCTTATTATATTTCACTATTTCTTAGGGCTTCTTTGATGTTCTAGAAAAGGTTGTCTTTCTTCATCACTTAGAACATATCTCCCCATTGGGTTTGCTATCCTTAGCTCACATGTAGGTTATGAAATTTTCAAGGCAAAAATATGTCATTTTCAGTGGGACAGATCACACAGTGCACCTACCGTTACAGTATTGTTAATTTTGAAGGGCTTTCAGATAAGTAGATTAACCAGTTTTATTGAAGGAGTTTAAGACATCTGCGATTAGTTATGCTTTTTGGGACTAGGGCATAGTTTTAATTATTTCCTTTATCTCTTTTTAATAAACTAGCACCAGTAGTCTTTATTATTATTTCCTTGGTATTTAATTTTTAATAAATTTAGTATGGGGAAGTTCAACTTTTCTGTGTAAATAACATGCAATAACCTGCTGCCAACCAGGACTAGCATCTTGCAAGAAACTCTTGCTGTTCCCAGAGATGTGGAAGGAATATATAAGTGGCTTGTGGTGTTTAAATGTTGAAAGGCCAAGTTAATTTAGTCAGGGTCCATGGTTTTAAAGAAAAAAAGGTAGTTTCCATGGACTAGCTGATTTTCATTTAGAGAGCGGCTTCCCTCTTGAGAAGGTTACTTTTTTGAGGACTAGGAAACTTTTCTTGACATGTATTGTGTTTTTTATTTATTTTTTTTGTTTTGTCAGGCCATATTGGTATGTTGATTAACCAGATTAATAAAAAGTGGGAAGTCACTTCAGAATTAGAAAACTTGAGTGCTCACATAGGGTAGTCCTCTTTTTTTTGTCTACTGTGTGACCTCAAGCAAGTCACTTGACCAGATATTGCCCCCAGGTTGTCCCTGAAAAGGGACTGTGTCTCTAGTAGGCCTGCCTGATTAACCACTGAAAGTTATTATTATTTGTCTTAGAAAATGGGGGTCTTTTGTTAGGAAGTGTTTTCTTCTGTAAATAGTTGTATTATACTGCTCATACCATACGCTTTTTAGTGTACATCTTGCATATTATGTAACTGCTTCTTGCGTTTCGTGCATTTACATTTAAAACTTGCAGCTTGTAAGCATGCTGTTGACAGCATTTGGCTGTGCTCTTCTGGACTGTATCAAGACTTTGTTGCCAGTATTTAACTCGTGCCACATTTTGAGTCACACCGCAGCATACTATCTGGTTATTAAACAGACAAAGTTTTTGTAGATCCTTGGTCGAATCCTTTTTCTGATACAGATACAGCTTCTCTTGCTAGTTGCTCACTGATGGTTGCTTTTTTTTGCGCTTACAGAAGGAGGCAGGCATGGTTGATCCTGTTTTTTGTTAGTTGCAGTTACCCTAATGTCAGTTTGTAGACACCTTTTGTAATTGTTCTTGTGTATACACATGTGGATATGGATTAGGAGAGCAAGACTAACAGGTACAGGATCTGTGCATCAGAAGTTGAAAATAAGTGTCATAGTTTCCCCTGTACTTTGTTTTGCCAGTTGGCCAATGTATTATGAGAATGGACAGCAGGACCAGGTCATCTTCTTAGTTAATTAACACAAAATAAATAAAACTTGTTTCCCCCATTAGATTTATTTATAGCAATGTTTTTTATGTATCACTAGGGACCAAGAGCAGGAATACAGAAATCAACTGGTGTCATTTGTCTGCCTTGAGGTATTATTTTTAAAAATGGTTAATATAGTGTTTCTAATAATGTGATTATAAGTAATTGGCTAATTTAAAGTAAGCAGTAGGTTTTAAATATCAATTAATTGTTTTTTATCATGAAATGATTTTAAGTTTTCTCTTTTGAAAGGCAGGCCTAGATTCATTTAGATTTATAATAAATTGCGCTTAACAGCATGAATTTATTGGTTTATGTGCTCCTTTCACTTGGTTCACAATCTTGCAGTAAACTGACACGGTGGTGTTTGCTCGGATTATAATTGTCTTTCGTTTACAGCTAATTTATTTGAAGTTGTGGATTTTAAAAGGAACAGGCAGATTACTTTCTTTTATGTAAGTAGCACTGTTAACTATATTTTCTTACTCTAATTAGTGTAGTATTGTCTTATTTGTTTTACTTGATCGTGCTGATACTTTTATAGTCATAACTGTCTTTGTAAGAAATGCTGTGAGATACAGTAGCGCAGTGTTTTTTCATCTGATTTCAGTTGGGCTTTTATTTTTACATCAGAAGCTTAAGGGGAAAAATTGTATGGTTCGACTGAAGCAGAAAGACTATGGATATTGTCAAGCATCAGACAAAAAAAGCTGATTTTTAAAATAAGGGTTTTGAGTTACTACATCAAAGTACTGAGACATCATTAGCGATGTAGGTTTTGTTGCATTAGCAAGGACTGACATTTCACTTCAGACATAGAGGTTGCATCTGTGATGCTTGCTGGATGGATAGATAATTAGCTGTCCTATTTTCTACCAATTAATGTGCATCTCCTGGTGTATTAATGTGCATCTCCTGGTGTTGAAGACCCCAGTGTAATCAAGCATCAGGACAGAAATGTTGTATGCAGTATACATTTAAAGTGAGTGTGTATGCATGCAAGTCATTAAAAATGTAACAGCTGGATCTGAGTTTCTTCTTTTTTAAAAAAAATCAGTTTCACAGAATGGTGAATCACTTATGTGCATTGTTGGTGCTAAAAACAGAATTGGGCATAAAGACATCAGAAGATTCGTAGGTTTCCAATAAGCTAGCAGTGGCATGCAGTGGTGTTTTTAGAAGCGGCTTAAGTCCGAGTTTTCACTCGCAGGACCCAGAAGCAGAGCTGGCTAAGAGAAGGTTTGCAACTGCATACATCAGTCCTTAAGGACTGATGCTTGGATTTTGTTGCCTAATGTTCCCTTATAGGCTAGGGAAAATGCCTTCCACATAGAAATTGTGATCATGTGAGATTATAGTGCCACATGTGAAAGACTTGGTGTTCCTTTGGCTAATCCCTTGTGTTGAAATAGTATTCAAAGTGGCGCTTGATAAAACAGTAGTTGTTAGGAAGAGCGTCCCCTGTGTGTCAGGGAGATGCCCTATACTCATTGCTGCCACTCCTGGAGAGTGTTTTATTTTGGGTAACCAAGTGTACCATGTTCAGCTTTCTTAAACTTGGCTGTTGCCAATTGCAGGATACCTTATGTAACCTTTTAGAGACGTTGTTTGCAACCCCTTCACCAATAATCTGCTGAAAATGTTTCATCTGAGCAGTGAGTTATAAAAAGGTAGTCAAAAAAATGTGTGTTTATCCATGTTGTTGGATCTTATGTTTTTTTTTTTTTTTTATTCCCAAACCACATACGAGTGAACAAAGTTTTTATCAAAAAAAAACATAAAAATGCGTAAGCACTTTCACAGTGTTCAGCAATACTGATTCTTCAGAAGTTTTTAACAAATCTAGAATACCTACTTCATATAAAGGTGTCCAATAACAAGCAGACCAATCACATTGCTACCTTAATTACCATGTTCCATATCTAGCAATGCTCACATTTATTTAAAGCAACAATTAACTACTTTTAAAAACACAGTGAATCTGAATACACCTATACAATACTTTTATAAAAAAATAGAAAATTAAAAAAAATTATAAATTAGTAAATATTAAAAGTTGAACCGTAAATTTCTACAAGCATATAAAAAGTTATAATACATGTGCATAATATTTTATCGCTTACATAAATTCTTTCCTTTGAGTATAGATTTCAGCGGGACCTTGTCATTTAACCCCTTGCCAACGTTTGCCCTCATTCTAATAATCCATCTTGTTTCAGAGGTTTCAGTGAAATTTTCAGTATCACCACCTTGTTCTTTATTTCTGACCATCTCCACTACCAGAAATGTAAAATTATGGGTTGGACAATTTTTGCACACTGTTCTTGACCAACGCATTCATCGTATGGTCATTTCTAATGTTGCATAGATATTCTCTGATTCGATCTCTGAATCTCCTACTGGTCTTCCCTATATATAGAATGAAAGGCATGTAGTACAGTAAGCCAGGTAAACGTCATCGTTAGTGTTGCAATATGCTAAAAGCTGAAAATAAAAGTGCCTACCTGTATCTGGGTATATAAACATCCCTGACGAGTCTATATATGTACAAAGGTTGCACATAGTGAAGGGAAGTTACCATACTTGTTTGTTTGTGGCTTTTCTTTTTGTTTCGGATAACACAATAATCTCAAGTGATTTTTTTTTTTTTTTTTTTTTTTTTTTTTATTCTTGTATAGAAAGCTTGGTGTCTCCCCTACCAACTGTTTAATCTGGACATCACTTGTTAGAATGGGCCAATATTTTCTCATCACACTTGTGACTAACATTACTAGAATAATAAACGGGTACACAAACCACTTTCTTAGTATTATTTTGCTTAACATTGTATGAATATTCAGACTTTTAAGATGGCTGCATACTGAGTAACAGCTTGTTTCTAGCTATCCCAGTGTGAAAACAGAAACTAAGCAGAGAAGGCCAGTAGACTTGTGTTTATGGGTAAATTTCAGTAACTGGCTAGTAAGTACACTGCCTGGATGCCAGGAATAAAGAAATACAGAAGACCTGGAAAAAAAATCTGCTAAAAAAAGTGAGGAAGAAACACTGACTGAGGAAAGTTCTGCAGCTGTTTTTGCAGGAAAAAGCAATGCAACCTTCAGACATGATTTCCATTAACCTACAGGAAGATATAAGACAACTGCATACAGACGTAGTTAAAATATTTAAAACACTGATTGGAGTATATAAACACAAATAATAAAAGGCTCAAAAAGTCGAAGAAGCTTTAAACAGATATTCAGTTGAGATGATAAAGCTGCAGACATCAGAGGTTGAAATGAAGAAAAGTCTGGCTGATTATGAGACTGCTCAGGAAGAGATGATTAAAAAAATAATAGAATTAGAGGGCAGAGCATGTAGGGAAAACCTGAGATTTTCAGCTGTACCAGAGAAGCTGGAAAGGACAGACTGCATTAATTTTATGACTGCATAAATAAGCAACTGGACTGGTATTCCACAGCAGGAGTTGTTAGTTGAAAGGGCACATCGTGTGTATGCTGAAAACTTAGCTATAAGAAAGCAACCTAGACCTTTAAAAATATGTAATCCTACCAGCAGAAGGAGCTGAATCTGACAAAAATGGGACAAAATACTAAAAGTGAGAGAATGCAGAGTGTTTTCAAGAATGATTACTCATTATACACCAGGCAAAAGAGAAGAGAATGTTGTGACACAGGTGTGAGATTCAAACTGCTGTATCTAGCTGTCTTTAAGTTACTGTTCCCTAGAGGGACAAAATAATTTTTTGACGAAGTGCATGCTAAGGAGGAAATACAAATGTCTGTCCAACAAAAAGTGAGCTGTGACACAGAAGGAGATTCTTGTTCCTCTGGTAAGAAAAAACAGAGAGAGACTATACCTGTGAAACCTTTTCCAGTATTTCAAAGGAAAATGCTGGGGAGAAGGAAGGGAGCATGAGAGTTGACTGGAAGAATTGAGAGTACGTTGGAAATGAAGCAGATCCAGAATTTGGGCGATGGAGAAGAACAGTAATAAAATCAGTAACTTAATGTGGGATTACAATGCAATAATTATATTTGTGAAATATGACATAATAAGAAATTCTGGAAATATTGGACTTTTTCAAAATTTATTGGATTTGTGGAGGACGTCATTAATGTTCAGAAAAATGCTTTGGGAGAGCTACCTGTATTTGTGGTGCATGGTTTAATTTGCATGCTATTTTTAAGTGTAATGGGGGTTGTACACAGGTGGTGTTTTTCTTTTTCTCCCCTCTTCTCTCTTCTTGTACAGTTTTTAGAAATATAAGCAATGCAATGAAAAAAGAGCCTGGTTAAAAAGGCATGACAAAGTTAAAATTAATGTGCTTTTTTCATTTTTGCATGGGGAAATGACTAGCTTAAGGACCTTAGATTAGTTTTAAGACACAGCAAGTAAATGAAAAAGAATATTATGATGCATTTTTTCTAGCAAATGCATGTATACTAAGTAGCAATTCTGCAGCTGGTCTTCATGTCTCCATGTAGACAATCTGGGAGACAGTCTGGTGGAAGGGGATTGGTTGAGGGGAAAAAAAGACAGAGAAATTGGCTAGGACATAATGTTCTTCAGGGGCTTTCCTAGCTGTGAGAACTTTAAAGATAATACAAAACCAATTAGACTTTAATACGTTTTCTCAGTTTTTTTTAATGCAATGGGGATAGCAATATAAACAGGTGCTTTTGTTTTTTTTTTCTTTTTCTCCCTTCTTCTCTCTTTTTCTTTGTTCAGTTTTAAGAAATGTAGGCACTGCAATAAAAAAAGAGGGGAGGAGGTAGAGGAAGGGTCTCGTTAAGAGTGTGCTTTTTCCCATGCTTACGTAGGGAAATCATTGCGTTAAGACCCTAGGCATTATCCAGTCACAAGTTTATTACAAAGCATGTAAATGAAAAAGAATATTGAATATTATAAGTTTTTTTTTTTCTGGTAAACAAGGTACCCTTAGCAGTTTTGTGTCTAGTTTGCATGTCACTAGAAGAAATTTTGATAAAGAGAAAATGGTTTGGAGAAAGTGTTTTCTGAAAGCATTCTAGTGTTTTCTCAGCTAGTAAAGATATAAAGATAGACAAAAATCAAATATCACTTACTAATAGCACAGGCTGTACTATGTGTCTTAACATGACTAGCCTTTTTGGTTAACTCTAGCCTGTGTGGCCATCAACTTACAACTTTTGTTCTTATTAGGAAGCAAAACCTTCAATATTTGAAGATGTACATAGTTTTGTGTGTTATTAAGTTATGTTTGTTCTGCTAGAGGACTTTCAAAAAAAACCCAAAAAATTATGTAAGATGTGGCATAGCCACAAATGGATATGACAAGAAACAACTGTATAAAAGACCAACCTGCTGAACAGTATATGCAGTTAACGTGAAAGTTGGAACTAGACATTTAACAAAAAAGCAGTTGTACATAAAAGTTGATAATAGTAACTGTATAAGAAAATGATGCTTTCTGTAATATATTTCAATCTAAATGGCCTTACAGATAAATTTAAAAAAGAAAGAGTTGTGTTGTTGTTTGTCTTTCGGCTTTTCCCGGTAAGGGGTTGCCACAACGGAACTCCGGTCCACTAAGGATTGGCAGCAGATTTTTACGAAATGGCGAGGTGCCAGCTCGACGCCCAACCTTCAACGAAGGCATGCCCATTCACGCACGCATGTCTTTCGAGCACTACCCAACTGCGGGGAGGACATGCAGACTCCACACAGAAAGAAAGAGTAGTGAACTATATTAAAAAAACGTAGAATGCAAATAGCTACACTACAGGAGACACAACTGGAAAGAACAGAACATGTGATAGTTAGTTAATCAGTGGAATATATGGGGCAAAGGAAAAGAGTACTTACATTAATTGCAAGAGAAGCTCCAATAGTGATAGAGGAAGAAAAGATCATAATGGAAGATGCATAGTACTAAAGGGCTTCTGGCTAGGGAGAAGGATTGTACTGGCATGCATTTACATCCCACCTAAAACTGCTGTAATGGAGCTTAAGAAAATTTTCGGAGAAATAATTGGCTTTCAGCAAGGAATATTACTTTTATAGATGGAGACTGGAATTTGTTTTGCAACAATGAAGATGTGTCTGGGAGGCCTAGAAGGGAAAATATAACAAAGGAGGGTAGATTTATGAAGAAGTTTATGAAAATATTTGGCATGGAAGATATGAATTCAGTACTAGGAGTTTAGAGTGAATTTGCATATTATTCATTGAGATACAAAATCTGGGCTAGGCTAGATAGATTTTTATATCTCACAGGAACATGTGCATTTAATTGAAGGTCTTGAAATGCACCCAATAACTGTTTCAGATCATGCACCAGTAATAACTAAAATAAAAATGCAAGGTAATGAAATAAAAATGAGACATTAGTGCTTTCCCACCTATTGGTTGAAAAGAGAGGATTTTAAGGAATGGGTTTTGGAATTAATTCAGGAGCTACTAGAGAAGATAGAATTTTCTTCTGAAAACATAGCTAAGGAATTGGATAAAATTAAAGTGGAATTTAAAACTAGGGAAGAAATAAATAAAGATAGATGTGGTTAAAAAGCAACAAGAATTATTTAGAGGGATTGATAAATGTTAAAAGAGTATTGCAAAATAGGGGGAATCTCTCCGAACAAGAAAAGGAGCAACGTCAGAATGCTAAATAAAAAATAAAGGATTACCTCGATCATATGCACAAGTTTAGAAAGATTGCTGTTAAGCAAGTGTTTTTTGATAATTCTAGAACACAAAACTCAGGCAACAGAAAGTGGAAAGGGCTGTCACCAAACTTTGGGAGCCTATAACAAGGAAGATAAGATATCCTGTAGAAGTATTAGAAGTATTTTGGAAATTTTATGAAAGTTTGTATAAAGCAGAGAAATATAGAAATCAAGAAAAGGTTCAAATGCAAATCTTCATGGAATAATTTAAATATGCCAGGGTTAGAGGTAGATGAGGCTCAGTTACTAACAGGAAGGGGTGAGATGAAAATGGCTATGTATAACCAATCTACATGAAAGTCCCCAGGAATAGATGGCATTCCTGTGGAAGTTTGTAAGTTAGGAGGGAAAAACTGATAAAGGTCTGGAAGGTTTTGTTTAACAGTATTTTAAGAGGAGGAAAAGTACCAGCATCCAGGAAGAAGGTGGTGGTAACGGTAATACCTAAAGAGAGTAAAGATCCATCAGATACAGCTTCATACAGGCCCATTTCAATATTAAATCATGATTATAAAGTTTTTATAGCTATAATGACTAAAAGAGTGACAAAAGTGATACCAAGACTGATAGATATGATCAGTATAGTTTTGTGGAGGGGAGGCAAATGTTTGACAATATTAACAGAACATTGATGATCAAGTGGGAAGCAGAATATAAGAAAACATTATTGATGGGTCTTGATGCAGAGAAAGCATATGACATGAGTAGACTGGGACTTCAAGAGCAGGGCAATGGAAGCATTTGCTTTCCCCTGATACAATTATAAGGTCGATTTAGAAGTATATATGAGGGATCGGAGGCGAAAATTAAAGTGGGCAGGGTCCTCTCTGATAACTTCTGCTTGAGTAAAGGAACCAGGCAGGATTGTCTGCTTTCCCCTTTGTTGTTTGCATTATATTTAGAACCATTTGGCAAAGCAAATCAGGGACTCAGAAATTCAAGGATATAATTGGTGTGGTAGTCAGGAAAAGCTGGCTCTATTTGCAGATGATATTATTTTATACATTACAAAACCAAAACCAGAAAGGGACATTACAGTGTTGTGGAACATTTTAAGACAGTTTCAAATCTTCTCGAGATACAAAATTAATGAAGCTAAAACAAAGGCAATAGCAGTAAATTATGTACCAACACACAGATTGGTCCAACAATATCCATATTTATGTGGACACAATAAAAATGAAGTATTTAGGAGTATGGATTAGAAATGATTCTGTTGTGGCATCTAAGGATATGTGGGAAAAGACTAAACAGAAGATAATACAAAAACTGAGAAACTGGAAGCTTTGTTATATGGTTATGGTTACTAAGATACAAGCAATTAAATGTTTTAGTCCCTTTAGTCTTGTACAGAAGTCAGGCATATTTTTATCAACCAGAGGAGAAGATGTGGATAGCAATTAAAAAAGAGTTGAAGGGTCTTATCTGGGAAGGAAAGACCACAAGGGTCAAATGGGATAAGATGATTCTTTCAACAGAACAAGGCAGACTAGGATTACCCAATTTGATGGATATTTTAGAGGAACACAGTTAAGACTCTTGTATATAGCACAAGCAGAAAACTATAATTCAAAGTGGAAAGGAATGATCATGATGATGTTACAGGGAGGAAGCTCAGGAAATAAGGATAGATTGAGATATTAGATGCAGACTCTTAAGGAGAACAACAATCATATAGATTATTATATTCATAAAATAGCAGGGAATATTCTAAGAACTAAACCAGCACGAGAATGGAGAAAAGAGATTCTGCTGATAGGGATGACTGTGGTTAGGTTCATAGGTTCATAGCCTTCATAGGTTCATAGGCAAGTACTAGGCAAGTACTAGGCTATTAGCCTTGGGGCCTATACAAGCCTAGCCAAATGAGTTCCCTGGCTTTCGCCACCCAAGAAAGTTATTTTCCTGTGCCTCCATTGAGCAGAGCCACAGCAGTGATTTTCTGGGTGAATTTTCTATTACCCATCCAATTGTCAAGATTCCTCTTAAAGAGGGCTAATGAGGAGCTTTGCTTGACATAAATGGGCAGCCTATTCCAGAGCAGGGGAAGTCTCTGGGACAGGAATCTATCCCTCCAGCATGTTCTGTTTATTGTGGTGACAAGGTTTAGGTCGCTGGAGTATGTGGCTTGGAGAGATTGGGATTTCTTTAAGTGTAGCATGTCCATCAGGTCTGGGTTAGACATGGCTTTGTACATTAGGCAGAGGACACCTCGGTGTGGGTGATATGCGACGGAGTAGAGCTGGAGTTTTTTTAGACGATTGGCGTATGGCATCTCTTTGAGGCTGGTAATCCTCTTAGTGAGGTATTTCTGTGGCCTTGCCAGCTGTTGCAGATGTCTTGCGAGGTACATGCCAAACGGGGTATTATACTCTATGATGGGTCTAATAAGGGATGAGTAGAGAGGAATGATGACCTCTCTATTTCTGGAACAGAATCCCTTTGTGATGAGGTGTGCCACATAGAAGGATTTCCTGACTACTGTAGTGACGTGATTATCAAAGTAGAGACTACTATCCACCTGTCCCAAGCTGTCTTATCACACTTTCGGTGTTTAGTAGGCTACCGCCTAAGTGGTAGTTCATGGATAGGGTATTTTTCCCAAAGGGGATGACAAATCACTTCTTGGCATTGAGCTTTAGGCCATGACTTTGACACCAAGCATCAGTTTCAGTGAGGCCTCTTTGTAGAATGTCCACATCCTTAGGTGAATCGATTATGGCTCCTAGTTTGCAGTCGTCTGTGAATTTCGTTAGCCAGAGACCAGCTGTATTTGCCTGGACTTCAGAGAAGTAGATACTGAACAGGAGAGGACCCAGGACTGAACCCTGTGGCACTCCGCTTGTCACTGCTCTGAAGTTGGATTTGGAATTGGCTACTTTCACTGTGTGGGTTCTGTCAGTTAGCCAGTTGGCCACCCATCTTGTGACATAGGGATTTATGCCTAGTTCAGTGAGTTTATCTATAATATCAGAGTGGGGGATGCCGCGGTGGTGCAGCGGTAGCGTTGTTGCCTCACAGCAAGTGGTTCTCCCATTCGATTCTCGGCTGGAGTGCGGGGAGTGCCTTCTGTGTGGAGTCTGCATGTCCTCTCCGTGGTCAGGTGGCGTTTGAAAGACCTGCATAAAGGGGCATGCCTTCATTGAAGGTTGGACGTCGAGCTGGCACCTCAGCGTTCGTGAAAATCTACTGCCAATCATTACCGGACCGGAGTTCCGCTGTGACGACCCCTAACCGGGAAAAGCCGAAAGACACACAAACAACATCAGAGTGGGGGATGGTGTCGAAAGCCTTGGCAAGGTCAAGATAGGCTGTGTGTACTACCTTACCCTCGTTTGCAGCTCTTGTGACTGCTTCGAAGAAGTCAGTCAGGTTTAGGATTTCTGAACTACTGTTTACAAACCCAAACTGAGTGGGGTCCAGAGTTTGGAGGTTAACTATGTCTTTGTTTATAAGCTCTGGGATGATGCTTTCCATGGCCTTGAAGACCAGGCTCGTCAGGCTAATGGGGCAGTAGTTCCCGGGGTCTGTGGTAGCACCCCCTTTGTTGAGTGGGATAACTGCCGCTGTGTGCCACTCCTTAGGCACAAAGCCTGAAGTGAGGCTATGGTTGAACATGGTACTTAGGTGAGGTGCCAGTTTGTTCTGTAGTTCTTGCAGAACACGGCCTGGGGGTGTTGTCCAGTCCCACAGATGCTGTGTTCTTGGCTTTGGAGAGTGCAGTCTTCACCTGTGCTGCCCTGATTTTAGGGGATTTGCAATAATCCAGTATGAGGATGGACCCTTTGCAGGTGAGGGGGGAGTGAAGTTAGCACTGAACCTGTCTGCCAGGATGTTGGCAGTATCAGTTGATTCAGTAAATGTAGCGCCAGTGTTGTAGTTCAGATCAGATCTGAGTTTTGCCATTGAGATTCTTGACATAGCTGTAGATGGCTTTATGGTTGTCTTTAGAATCCAAGGCGATTTTATTTTCGTAACTAGCTTTGGAGGAGTTTGATGGATCTCACCTTCCTGTTGAGGCTGACCAGGGAGTTCCTGCAGTCATGGGATTTTACTCTTTCTGCAACAGTTTCTTCCTTCTGTTGTAGAGCTTGGTTATGGCAGGGGGCCACCAGATTGGCTTCTTTTTTTCTGGAGGATAGCATCTTGGTTCTGTTGAGGATGGCACGGTCCATGCACTCGTGTATGTGCTTATACAGTGCATTTGTATATGATTCAGCAGTCATGCCACTATTTTCCATCTGTGTGGGTATAATGAAGTTTGCCACTTCTGACTTAAGAAGCATGAAGTTGGCTTTGGAGAAGTTTTTTACAGTGGTTTCCTTAATGGGGGGTCAGGATATGGATGTCGAGGGTGATTAGCTTGTGGTTGGACTTGACCAGCGAGGTGTTGACCTCTGGTGTGGAGCATCTATTACCCATATTGGTAATGATCTGGTTCAGGATGTTGTTACCCCTGGTAGGGATATGGACATGCTGGTCCAGAGCATTGGAATTGATGAATTCCAAAAAATGTTGGGCAAATGAGTTAGTACATGAGTAGTTTTCCCAGTTGATGGAGAGGTTGTTGAAATCTACCAAAATTAGGGTATTGGGCTGTATCTTAATATTATCCAGTATATCGAGAAACATGGAGTGGATGTCCTGGGGCATGTCAGGGGATCTGTAACACGCTACAACCTGAATTGCAGTCTTGCCCAGTGTTTATTATACTTTGATAATTTCGGAGGCATTATGTTGAGCAATTAGCCTGTAGGTGTTGATATCCTTTATGAATATGGGCACGCCTCCTCCTTTAGTATTTCGGTCCGGGTTGGGTGGGCGAAAGGTGTGGTAAGAATTGTAGCCTGGTAATGCAGGGGTGCTCACTGGAGCCTTAAACCAGGTCTCTGTCACTACACAGATGTCTATGTTCTCCATCTTAAGGAGAGCCTCAAGTGTGTGCATTTTGAGATTTCGACTTCTAGCATTGAGTAGCATTACCTTAGATTCTGCTTGTTTATGTCTACTATGGTGGTGCGTTTGACGTTTGAGCCTTGCCTAAAAAAGGCACTATAGGGGCAGCAAGAGCCTTAACCAGTATCCGGAGCCACTATTGGGGATACAGATAATAGGCAAAATGGGGCTGGAATTTATTGGAGAAAACTGGCAAAGGAACCAAGATATTGGGAGCAAGTAACTAGAAAGGGAAATGTAATAGAATGGGAAGAGGCCAAGAATTTATTTGGACTGCATGCTAGAGATTGCTTTCCCTATCAAGGATTGATATCCGAGTATAGGCAAAGAGAAGGAAATAGGGGGATCCTAAATGAAAGACCAGTACCGGTAGAGTTTTTAATAGAATCTAGAGCAGAAGATGCCGTTAAAGGAATAATTAGTAAAGTATCGCATGATAATTATAAAAATCAATCGGATGAGCTTAGAAAGAACCGGGAATAGAGATTGGATGAGCAATTCACAAAGAGACAATGGGGGGATATATGTATATCTCCCAAGTATGTAACAAAGTCTAGAAGATTTAGGATCTTTGGAAGTGTTTACTGTAGACTCCAAAGAATTTTCCTCAGGTGGATAGCAAATGTTGGAGATGTTATGGGCAAGAAAGAGGTGTCTGGTAACATTTTTTGGGAATGTAATGAGCTGACATACTTGAGATTCCCTGCAGACCGTTCTGTTAGAGATGCTGGGTGAGTGGATTGGATTGACCGAGGAGATGATTAGAGTTGGAATTGCCTAGACATAGTAAAGCCTTGCTGAGTCTAATTATGTGGCTTCCAAAAAAGCAGTTACTAGTAAATGAAAAGCAAAGTCTACACCAGCTTTCTGGAAGTAGTTAAGTATAGTAACAGAGATAAGACAATTGGAATTGGGGTCTTTAGAAAAGGGAAGGAACAAACTACAAAGGAAAAGAATGGGAACTGTGGGAACAGTATATGCAGAGAAGCAACAAGGTTTAAGAGGCAAGATTTGAAGAGGCATATTATGTTTAACTGACCAATGACTGGATAGATTACAAGTGATGTATAATGTTTGCAACTGCAGTTGTTTCAATGTTGTCTGTGATGTATGACTGCAACTAAAGTGGTGTCATTTTTTCATTTGTTTGATTATAAGATTGTCTGTGTCATATGTGATAATTTGATAAAGATGTTTATTAAAAAAAAAAAACATTGTGTGAATATTCAATCTCTGAATAATATGGTCTAGCTGATGTTGTTATTGTTGTTGTTGTTTTGGCTTTTCCCGGTTAGGGGTCGCCACAGCGGAACTCTGGTCCACTAATGATTGGCAGTAGATTTTTATGGTGCCAAGGTACCAGCTCGACGCCCAACCTTCAATGAAGGCACGCCCATTCTACGCATGTCTTTCAACTGCCACTCGACCGTGGGTAGGACATGCAGACTCCACACAGAAGGTGCTCCAGCTGACAAACGAACGGGAGAACCTCTTGAGGTGGGGCAACAACACTACCGCTACACCACCGTGGCTTTTAATATGGTCTAGCTCATGTAGATCTTAAATTAGGAATCTCTTGCAAAGTTTTTGAACAAACTTATCATTATAGCCTCTTTGTTTTAGCCTTCATTCTAAATCTCCCAGTTCATTAATAAAACCTTCATTATTGGCATATAAGCTGGAGGCTGTCCTCCCCTATTTCTTAACTGTTTAAGATATGACTGGGATGCATACTACTTGTAAGTAGGAGGGTGTTTCTATAACATTACTTCCTGTGTATTTAGTCAGGTTTACTTCTACCATTTTGTATATATTCACAACCAGAAATTCTCTTTCATGATATGAACTTTTCATACTAAACATCAGAAACATTGTAAACTTTCAAGAAAAACTAATATATCTACTTCTGTACCTGTCCAAATTATAAAAAGATCATCAAGAAGGCTACCTGTTGCCCTCTGGGGGACTTTAGTATAGCTTCCTCCTCCCATGCAGCCATTATTTATTTTAGTTTATATTGGTTCTCAGGTTAGTGGTTTTCTTGTTTTCTTGTGTAGATTACTTTGTCCCCTGGCTCTCACTGTTATCATCATATGTAATATTGATGAACTGGGACTGTATTTGCCTGAGGAGCACCCTATGCTTCCTCACTTCGGCCATGTTCATTTTATGTTAATGTTGACATTCTATTGTGTGTGACCCTGAACTTCATACTTCCACAACATATGGCAAGTCATTATAGACTTCATTAGGTGTGGCTGCATATAAACATGTACGCTTTCATTAGGTGTGGCATTACTTATACATGTACGCTTTCATTAGGTGTGGCTGCACATAAACATGTACACTTTCATTAGGTGTGGTTGCACATATACATGTACGCTTTCCTTAGGTGTGGCTGCACATATACATGTACGCTTTCATTAGGTGTGGCTGCACATATGCATGTATGCTTTCATTAGGTGTGGCTGCACATATACACGTATGCCTTCATTAGGTGTGGCTGTATTTACTTTGTCTGTGTACTTCCTTTCTTTAGCTGATATTTTGCTAGACATGAGTAGAGCTCATTTACAGGGGAGACTCGCAAAGAAAAGAAATTAAGCAGAACATATTGGTAATGCATAATACAAAGCTAAAATGGCAAATACAACTTGACCTGTAACAAAGGTAATATACAAGAAATTTAAACGTACTACAGCACACACTACGTAAATGTCAAACATGTAGTGTATCAGCATTGTGTTGTAGTGTATATGGCTCTTCATGAATGTATGTAGTGCAGTGGCATATAGGTGCTTGTGAGAGAACCCATGTAGTAAGATACAGATGCAAAATCTGTATATGTGTAATTACGTGTGCAGCAGGAGTCCATGTATTTTTATAACAGTTAATCCTTTAAACAAGTATCTGATGCATAAGTAATACATTAAAGTTTGTACTACTCAGTTTAGTATAGAGTGACTGCCACAATATGAAGTACAAGAGAACAGTGCCAATATTTTGCCTTAAGGTGATTGAGGATGTAACTGGGAGAGAAAATAAGTTGTGTAACCTGCTGTGACTGTGAACTGTCAATGGACAGGTCAGTCACTTTCTTTGACAACATGCTGCAAGACTTTAAAATAATTGTGATGTTGAATGATTTGGTACATAAAGTCTACAGACAAATCATGAGGGAAGCTGATAAACTGCAAAATTATGATGGCTTTGACTGTGCAGCTTAATTTGGCAATCCTGTAAATGGACTAGAATATTGTAATTTACAGGAACTTGACACCATAGGGGAGCAAATGGGTAATCCCACACTGTGGGCAGGTGAATGCTGTAGCAGATGAGTTCTGTAGGCTGTCTTGAAATAACTAGGTGAGATAATAAACCTAGTTGCAGGTGATAGACTATTCTATATAGTTGGAAGGAAAGTGCTAGGAGCTCTGTGACCTGTATTTGTAGTGCTTTCAGGAGGTTAAATGAGCATTGATTAGAAGACATAAATTGCCTCAGTGGATTAAACCAGGCAGTCAGGTCAGTTAGATTAGGGCATGGGTTTTTGTAAAGAGGTTGTGGGTAAGTAATAGTGTGCATGCTGTGATGTAATGTCATACAGAACAGATTCCTAAGAAATGAGTAGTGATGGGATAAGAATGACTGGCCTGCTGTAAATGTTTATCTTGTTGTATGAGGATGTTTCCTATTTACATTCAAGTTAAGGCTTCCCATGGCAAGTTATCCATTTAGTAGCTTATGCCACTGATTGCTTAACTGTTAGATGAAAGGCCTTCACTCAGGCACACATTCTTTTGTCATTGTCCCTAACTGCTAAGTCTGTGTGGTCTTAAAATTCATCTACAAGATGTTGTAGTGCAACGGTATTTCCAAGATTATACCATACCATTTCAGTGATACTGCACTCCTTTATATCTGGTAAGGGTTTCAAGAGATTTCTTGGTCTGCTTTCCAAACATTGGTAACCTTCATTTAAATTTTCTTTAGTTTTACTTCGAACTCTAAGACAGAGTAGAATATTTTGCATACCAAGTAATTTCTTTGATTTTTAAGTGTTTGTGTGAGCACTGTAGGTAACATGGTACCCAGCATGGATCCTTGAGGTAGTCCAAGGGTACATCCTTGGTACATTCTTCAAACTAACTTAGAACCCACTGTAGCAGTATGGTTAAAACCCAACTCTCTAAGCCTAATGGACAACAAAGAGTGGTCTGCTAGACCAAAAGCCACTAGAAAGACGTCTGCTGTTTGAAGTCCTTTGTCATTGCAAATGGTTATGTATGGGTTAGAGTTTGTTAGGTGCCCCTCTGCTTTAGTAGTTGTAGCAATAGGTGCAGCGGTTAGCATTGCCGCCTCACAGCAAGAAGTTCTCCGGTTCGATTTCCGGCTGGGGTGCTTTGTGTGTGGCATCTGCATGTCCTCCCCGTGGTCACGTGGGTTTCCTCCGGGTGCTCCGGTTTCCTCCCACATCCCAAAGACATGCTGTAGGTGGATTGGACACTCTAAATTCGCCCTAGGCATGAGTGTGTGTGTGTGTGTGTGTGTGTGTGTGTGTGTGTGTGTGTATGTGTGTGTGCCTTCCGTGGAAGGTTGGGCGTCGGGCTGGCAACTCAACACTGTAAAACTCTGCTGCCAATCATGAGCGGACAGGTGATCCGCTGTGGTGACCCCTAAACAGGAAAAGCTGAAAGAAGAAGAAGAAGAATCAATAGGTATAATGAATTGCTGTACTTAGTTTAGCACATCAGCAAAAATTTTCTTTGGTTTCTAAATCGCCATTTCTTCTTGGTGCTAAAAGTTCCTCTCTTCTAGTCCCTTGCACATATTAGCCATTTTCTAAACTATGTTGTCATCATCATCTTGCTGTTGTAGAATCTCCTGTATATACTGTGTGACATAGCTTCTGCTGTCTTAAATTAAGCTTCCTTTTCTGTTGTGAAAGAGCACCGATACTGCCCATCCAAAGATATTTCCTAATGTCATGTGACTAACTCTGAGTCAAAGCACTGTCAAGAAAAAGGAATTTATCTTTCAAGACTGATAAACTCTGCATTGAGAAGCTATTTTCATATATTTTATCTTCAACGATTTGTATGCTTCCTGTCCCTATAATTGGTTGCAGAGTGGAAGTGAAGGTATCTAGTCTCTCATTTTCTTGTTTTTCATTTTGGGGTCACACCTTTTATATGGTTATCACATCGAATGCATGACAGATGAGAGCTGCTTTGCATGAGTGTTTTGCATGTCTCACAACATGGCTTTCATATACTGGCTGGAGGTTTTGCTGACCCCTTATTTTGCCTTTTTATGCAGAGTCCATCTCCTAGACATTCCAAGTTTGTAAATTCCAATTTTGATTGTGTTAAGGTGGCTCCACTCAACAGTAAGATCCTAAACAAAAGCATACCCAAATGCATGGCCTTCCTAACACATGAACACATCCATGTAATTACAGAGGTGTGAGAGCACACTCGCTAACTGAATTCAGCATCTATTGTACCTTCAGACCATCCATGTAATTACAGAGGTGTGAGAGCACACTCGCTAACTGAATTCAGCATCTATTGTACCTTCAGACCATCTATTAACTGTGTGAGATTATCAGGATCTCCATTATTTCAGGGCAAATCCCTCATGAGCCATACCTACAATTTCTGGAGGTCCAAGTTATACTGAGTAAGTCCAACTGCCATATCACTGCTAACTACAAATCACCTCCTTTGTCTCCTAACAACTACAGTAATTTGTAAAATGTGATAGATAAAATCGATACTCATCATATCGCATTTCTTCTAGGTAACTTTTGCTAATTGATGGCTGGGTAGTTAGTCTATACCACCATTAAGAAATGCACAATGCTTCCTGGACTTTAATTCAAAGTCTCGTCAGTCTTAGTGACCACACTTATCTTCAAGATTGTCCTTGCCAATATGGCTCTTTCTTGCATCATAGCCTATGCATTTTCTGTAGAAATCTGACCACAGATTTTTTGTTACCACTCCAAATACCACTGCTTTTGAGGATTTCTCAAAAGCAAACCTACAGGTTTGCAACTCAAAGATGACTGAAAAAATAGCATTTTACTTGCACCTTAGTAGGTGCATTGAGAAGTCTGTCCCTCTTTGTTCTAAATGTAGTGGGAAGTTAAAGACAAATCCTTGTGGCCGAATGCTTGTATCAATAAATTGCTTAACAAAAGGAAGAGAAATAATTTGTACTGTAAATTTCCATTTCTTCATTTGAAAAAGCACTGAAACAGGCATATTTATAGGTTATTACTGGGCTGTTGTTTAGGTAGATCATTTGTAGTCTATAGGTTCATAGGTTCATAGATTTGTAGTCTAGCTACCATATATTCCACAGTTTACTCTTCCCTTTCCATGAGGGATAGAGGGGGCCAGTCCTAGGATGAATTTTCAAGTTATCCATCTACTTTACTACGTTATGTTTAATTAGGATTAGGGAACTACTGTGCTTGATAAATAATGGGAAGTCTGCTCCAGGAGAGAGAGATTTTTTTCATGATGGGTATCTATCCCACCAACAGGCGCTGTTTTATTTTTGGATGTTTAAATGTTTTGACTTAGTGTTCATAGTGTTACAGGTTTTGTGAATGTGTAGGAGGTCACATATGGTTGGCTTATTTGAGGTCTTTCAGGCAAGGTAGAGGTTACCCCTTAATAGTCTGTAGAAGATGTATGCGAGCGAGAGAGAGAATGTTTTAAGATGATTGTGTAGCTCATGGAAATATGTCCTTGAGCTCCATTGGTGATTTAAACCGCGTTTAAGCCGCATCTTGTATTTTAGACAGGCATATACTAAAGAGAGCATTTGTATTTTGTCATGGGCCTAATGAGAGAAGGGTAGAAAGTAATGCTAACTTTCTTGCACTTAGAGGATGCCTTTTAGTAATCAGATGGAGAAGGTAGAAGGACTTCCTGACAACAGCAGATGTTTGTTGGTTAAAGGAGAGTTCATTGTATACAGAAGTGTCCATGTCTGTAATTACCATGTCACTTTTGAGGCAGGTGTCCTTTATGTGGTATGTGCATGGGTGCTGGTGCTTCTAAAATGACACAGTAGTATGATTTTTATTGTTTTTAACTTTTGGTTGTTGTCCGGGAAGCATAGGTTTGGATACATTAGCCAGCACCCTCCCCCAAGGATCTGAGAATCCTCAGCTTTAACTTCAGGGCCACTTCTACTTATTTCTCTATCACCAACACTTGAGGGATACTAGTAAAGAGCTTTTTAGAGGATGAGCTATTCCTCTCAAGTGTCCAGATTTTTGCCTCATATTTTTGGTCTGTTCCTCATAAAAGTTGTGGTTTATTGGCAAATCACTAAGGATTAAAGTCATTAAGTAATAACATTCATTTGAGTTTCAGGCTTCATATCCTTCAGAAAATGCATGCTAACACAAATCCTGATAAACTTAGAAAATTGCTAGACTATCAGAGCAATGTTTAAAATCTGTCCCTATTTTTGCACCTTTGTCTTCTCATTATTTTGAGCTTTGTCCAGATATGAGAGGTATGGGATGAGCTGTTTTGCTGTCCAGCGGGTTACATAAAGGTGTACATTTAGTTTGATTAGTTCGTTGTTAGTGCTAGAATATGTAATAGTATTGAAGGTCTTTGCCAAGTCGAGGTGTATTCTGTAGACTCTCATAAATTGCCACTTTCATGTTGAGTGATCCAATTTGGCCAATATAGCTCAACATTTTGTATCACGAATAAGTCAACAGTACATACATGCTGTAGCTATATGTAACAGCAGAATGTTTCCAGAAGATCAAATAACTTCCACCATTGTATTTATACGTAGAAGGTATTCCAGTGTATTTCTTAGTCTTCTTATTTCTTAGTCAGAAATTGAATCCCCTAGAAGTTTCGGACTGACACCAGACAGCCTGCTTTCAACTGCTTTCAACTGCAGTTGATGGCAGATGTACTGTACCTGAAAAATGACAGCTTTATTTAAAGCTTCAGCATTAGACACGGATTCATCAGTGATACCTGTTATGGTGTGTCAGTGGATTTGCAGTCTGATTCATCACCACATTTTGGCAGATTTGGATGACACTTTTGAGAGAAAACTGTTAAGGTGCTTTAGAATTAAGTTTATAAAATTATGGTAGCCCAAGCTCTGCCATTGTATGTTTACCTGAAGCATATTACCATTGCAGAATATTTGCACCTGTGCAAATGGTGTTTTCAGTGGTGTTATACAATACTGTTAGGCTACAGCCGCAGATTTGCTAACAGAAGTGGCCCTGTGTTCCCCTACAACTGGAGATGTGAAAATATCTCTTCTAAGTAAGGCGGCTACCTTACCCCTTTCAGAGTTAAAGGTGAGGAATATCTGTTCTTTGTTCAAGCTCAGTGCCAAAAAGTTCAGTGTCATCCCCTTTGGTAAAAACTCTGTACCCATGAACTACCACATAGGCAGCAGTCTACTTAACACCGAATGTGTGATAGACCTTGGGACCCAGGTGGACAGTAGTCTCTCCTTTGATAGTCACATCACCACAGTAGTCAGGAAGTCCTTCTACGTTGCACACCTCATCATAAAAATGTTCTCATCTAGGAAAAAATAGGTCATTGTTCCCCTCTACTCGACACTCATTAGACCCATTATAGAGTACAACGCACCTATTGGAATGTACCTCACAAGACATCGGCAGCAGCTGGAAAGGCCACAGAAGTACCTCACAAAGGGGATTACTGGCCTCAAACAAATGCCCTACACTGACAGTCTCAAAAAAACTCCTGCTTTACTCCATAGCATATCGCCTACTCCGAGGTGATCTCTGCTTAACATATAAAGCTATGTCAAACCTAGAGCTTTTGGACATGCTACACCTAAAGAAATCCCAAACCCTCCGAGCTACATGCTCTTTGGATCTAAACCTTGTCACTACAATAAACAGGACATGCTGGAGGAATAGATTCCTGTCCCAGAGACTTCCCATACTCTGGAACAAGCTACCCATCTATGTCAAGCAAAGTTCTTCATCAGCACTCTTCAAGAAAAGTCTTGATGAGTGGATGGGAAATAGGAAATACATCCCGGGGATCACTTCTGTGTCTTTGCTTGACAGTAGCACAGGAAAATAACTTTCTTGGGTGGCGTAAGCCAGGGAACCTTGTTGGCTAGGCTTACGTAGGCCCTTGGGCTGATAGTCTAGTACCTACCTATGAACATTAGGCAGAGCCCCTGACTAACACTCTTCAAGAGAAGCCTTGACGAGTAGATGGGAAACAGAAAATTTACCCCGTGGATCACTGCAGTGGCTCTGCTGGACAGAGGCACAGAGAACTAATGGCTCTGCTGGACAGAGGCACAGGGAACTAATCTAAGGGGGCGGCGAAAGCCAACACATTCTGGCTAGGCTTACATATACTTACCTAGGAACCTAATAGTGATCCTTCAGTACCATTCTGAAAGATTTCCTTGCCAAAAGCTGGCTCTGTTCTTGCTCTACACCAGGATAAACTAAATCCCTAAATGTGAGTGAGTACCTATTCATACCTTACACCTCCTTACTCTCCCTTTTTACTCACTTCCTTACTTCTATCAGTATCTCTGTCTCCCGTGGCTTTCTCTCTAAATACACAATACGCTTGCTTTTTTGTCTCACTTCATACTGCAATTCCTGTTTATATAGTACTAACTTACCTTTAATTGCACTATAAACTGGTTAAAATTTTTCTAAATATTAAATCATTCTCATATAACTTTTGTATCTATTCTTACCCAATGTTTTCATGTTATGTCTAATTTCGTATAATTATTTAAACTGCAGGGTTTTGTTTGTATTATTTTTGAAGACTGTAAAGTTGTTTTGTAAAACTTTGAGCTTTTCTCCCCAGGCCCCTGCTGAAAATAGGCTCTTAGTCATCCAGACTTTCCTGGTGATGGAATGTCAGTCAGTCAGTCAATAAATAAATAAATAAAATGACTTGCTAGCAGCTCATAGCCTTAATCCAGTGTTACCAAGGGGTCACGCTATGAGAGATCACCTGTTTTAGGGTAGTGCCCAGAATGTATGGCCACAAAAACAAGAATAGGTATATGATAAGGATGCGTTTTTGTTTAACCATGGGTATTGGACTGCTTATTAACATACTGTACTCTGGAAATAAGATGCTAACAGATTGGCAAACTGATGACCCGTGTACTATTTTGTGTGCATATGTGCTTTTGAGAGAAGAAATCTGATTAGAGCTAGGGTGCATTTTGTGGTGGGGTACTAGGAAAATTCCAAGAAGTGGTGCAACTTGAAATCTGATAGTTTGTATATGCAGCACAGCGTTGCTGCTGTGATCTGAACTGTGTAAGGCAAAAATCCCTGTATAAACTTTGCAGCTGGGTGTCAAGTGAACAGGGTCTGCCTTTTCAGTGATTAATCATGTAAACATTTATACAACTTTGAAAAGACATCTGCAGTTTATTAGCAGTTTTTTTCCCCTCTTGGGTCTGCATGTGTGTGTTATATTGATTTGCCTTTGTTTTTAATCATACACACTGATGTGTGCTGCTGCAGTAGTTTATTAGTGGGGTATATGCACTTTGTGACTGGTGCTCTAGTACATTGTTGATGCAGCCTGTAATTAACTAAACGACCCGTGTGAAAGCCAGCTGTAGAGCTTTAGACAGACTTGCCCTCTTTCTAGAAGAATGTTGCAAATGAAAGTAAACCATGCACTGTTGAGTTTAATTTTGTATGCCTTCTTACCTTGTATTGCATCAGAAAAAAATAATAGTGAATGTTTTTAAGTAAAAATGTATCAACTTTTGTCTGACACACAGATCAACCCAGTGGCTTTGAACTGTTCTGTACTCTACTGCTTCAGGTCTAACCATACAGATATCAAGTAACACTTCTCAGATGGTGCTTCATACTCTGCTGACTGAACTGGTTTGGAGTGTATAATCTCTTCATAAAAAACTGATACAGGTCATTATTTAATAAGACACAGAAAGAGATGAAAGAAGGCTTTGTAGGGGGACCTTTTGTATCATCTTGGATCCTTCAGCAGTTCCTGTGGCGTTTCCCAAGTTTCTCTGACACAAAGTGGTGGACGAAAAGACCTTATCATTTTAGGCTTGAATGGAGTACAATGACAAATGGTATAAGTGAGTGTGGGGGAGGAAAGTAGCTTTGGAATGCTGGGTTGATTGGTATTGACACACATGAATCTAAGCATATTAGCACTTTTAATTCCCCCTGCCCCCCAACTGGGGCTTTGCATTTACAATAAGGCCTAGCTAGGTATGGGTCTGGATGCAGTTGTGGCTTGCTTCAGCTTTCAATAATAGGCCACTTTGTTTGATTTGCACAACTCACAACTGAGACAGCATTTTTGAACTTGAGGTTATTATGAATGCTTTATACTGAAAGGTTGCATGAGTGGCCTAGAGGGATGTGCACATATGAATCTTACAAATACTAGTATGTGCTGCAGTGTGCCAAGTGTAGTTCAGTTTGTATAGTCCTAAGTGGTTCTAGTTTTCTAAAATGTGTGAAGGATGAAGTTATACTGGCAGGCATACCTCTCATCTGTAAACTATTCAACAAGGGTTAGTGGTTTCTCTACTGTGGTTTGTGAACTGTATTTAAAGTAAAATTCGCTAACTGAAGCAGAGAAACATTTCTTTTCGCAGAGATAAGTGACATCACCTTGAGCATACCAAATTATTTGGATGGGGTGTCTGATTTAATGTTGTTATTTTTATCTGTTAGTGTGTGTGGTCCACTTTATTCAAACTACACTCTTGAGAATACTGTGCATTTTAGTCATTTATTTCAAATATGTTGCAGTGCTGCATAATATATTTTTTAACTGATGACTAGCTTTGGCTGTGCCTTTGGAGTATCAGATGGATTAAAGCAACAGAGTGAATCAGAGAATTAACATGATGAGATTGTGGCAGCAAAGCTGAGTACAAAGCTAATTGTTTCTCCCTGGAAGGCAGAAAGTGGAAGTAGCATGTTTTTGTTAACTGATCCTCCAGAAGAAAACCTGTTCTCTCCTGTAGATAGTATTTTTTCATATACTTTGCAGGTTGCTTAGTATACCTATCCTCTTAGAAGATGACATTAAAGACTACTGGTGTTTTACCTATTTGAAGATCAGCTGATTTCGGCTCATTTGCTCACCACTGAATGTTTGTCTGCCCATTTAAGTGGAAGAACCTCAAATACACAAACTCTATCTGCAAGTATACTTTCTTACTGCTAATGAATTAAAACAAACTGTAAGTATGTTTACAGTCTGGGAGTGTAGGGGCAGCAAGGCCATATTGGGTGGGGGAGTTGGAGAGGGTTTTGCCCCCTGCAAAAACATTTCCAGTCATGAGTATTTCTTGATTAGTGTGATCAGCATCAAATTGGTGTTACTTGAGCAAGATTGTATTTGTGATGCCAGAGAAATATTGCCAGTCCAGCTGTCTGGAATTTTGTAAATAATTATATGTCATTTGTGAATAGCAGTATGATTCATGTGCTTGTCCTCCAAATGTAAGAGAACTGTATGTTATGTACTGAACTTCAAGAATGTAACTACAGTATACCCTACTGGAAAAGAACAGAAATGTATAAAAATTATATAATTGTGCAAATGTATGTTTAAATAGTAGAAGGTGGAACATACAGAGTTAACTTGACTTCAAGACAATAAGTTGAAAAGTAAAGTGTTTTACGATTGTGTTTTCAGTGCAGCAAGCCGACACAATGTCTAGAGCTAGAGGTTTTCCTATTGTCTTGAAACAGAAATAATTACTAGGTTTCAGATGTAAAAGTGTTTGTTTTACGACTTCCAGTTCTGAGCAAACATCTGAGAGACATGTATTTTTCACAGAGAAATGTTAAATTTTAATTTTCTGTTAGCCCTGGGAACTGAAGGCAGGTGACAGAGTGATGTCATCTGGGCTAACCCAGCAGTAATATGTGATATTAAGAACTTTCTCAGAGAGGGAGAGTGTGCCTTTTGTATCTTTTCTTGGACCTAGCAAGAACATCCACTCATCTGCATTTGCCTTGCTCTCTAAGTAAGTTATTTAGGGCATAGTATATCTTAGATATAGATAGGAATATAGTAAATATTAGTTTAGATGTTTTCTATATTTATTTGAGACTGTCCTGCAATGTTGTTTTAAAATAATTCCTGTGATTCTGAACTCTGCAGTTACTTTGTTGTTTGAGTATTGTCTTGTTCTTTTATTGTTAAATATATTTCAACCTTTTAATTGTGGCTGGTTTGTTTAGAGATATGTAAACTCTTAGACTACTTGCATGTGTATTTAGTGATACTGTATAGGCCACTCCTAAATAGCCTTAGTCTTGGTCACACTTATCATTTGGATTAATAGTAACGTTACACAGTAAGACTGGGCACCCTTTGGTAAGGGCCTTAAAAGTAGTTGATAAGTAGTGTCTGATGGCAGCTAGTACTACCTTATAGTCTGGGCAGAAGGGGGGCATAGCTAGTAAACCAGTGCCGCCTTTCCTAGATGTGTTGTTTGTGTATAAATCAAATTTCAGTGTGTGTGTGTCAGATACTTAGGCAGGGACAAGAAGCACTGGTTGGACAGAGAGGGTACTGGAGGTTTTGGGTTGGCCACTCGGCTAAGATCCCAACCGTATAGCTGTGCCAGTGGGGAGTCTTATTGGGGATCTGGAGAAAGAGAAATCGGCCCCAGACTGACTGTCATCTCTGTGTGCTTTTAAGGGAAATTGTACTTTAGTGTGTGTGTGTGTGTGAGTGTGTGTGTGTGTGTGTGTGTGTGTGTGTGTGTGTGTGTGTGTGTGTGTGTGTACTTGTCATCTTCCCAATGTGTACATCCCTCACTGGTGCTAGTGGTGAGGATTGAGGCTCCTTGATTACTGGACCATTGCAGGGACGTCACAGTATTCATGCTAATAACGTGGATCCATTGCTAAACTGTGGTGCATGCATGCTTTCTACAAACAGATTTAATAGTATTACTAAACTGTAGTACAGTTATGCTCTCTGCCGAACTGCCTACCAGTGCAATCTAGTCCCATTCTTGATGGCTGACCATCATATAAATTGGCGATAACATCATGCAGCAGGGAAACCTGAGGAAGTATAAATAGTCACAGAAACATACAATTCAGTTAGAAGCCGCTGTACCTGCACTATGTGCATCCACTTTTGGTGTGCATTCCCACCAAAGTAGTAATATTTGCCCAAATATACCCATTCTTTGATTAGTAAACAGCAGTATACAAGTCTGAATGTATATGTAAGAAAATTTGCGCACACGCACAGCCTTCAAAGTGACTTGCCACTAGTACTCAGCATGCAAAGGAAATGTCATGCTTTGCAGCAGCCACCAAAATGCGAGTATGGCCCTGAAATACTGCAGTGTTCTGTGCAGCATCTTGCAGTTGGCATGGCACTGTAATGTTTCAGCAGCTGTGCTGCTACTGACAGGCATATCTGAATTCAACCCAAACTTCACTCTGAGAAGTGCCTTCACTGTCCTGGCATTTAATAAGTTGTCAGGTCAGCACACACTTCGATTCCATTAGAATTACTTACCCATGGGACAGTCCTGAGTTCTGTGAACTGGGCAAAAGAAAAACTGTTGCATTTGGAATCAAAGTGTGGAAAGGTATAGGTTTTTGATTTAAACCAATATGAAAAAGTCTAAAGTGGTTTATTTTGTATGGATGTAGGTAATGCATAGTAGACACATCATGGTTTTGTACTGGATTTATTTAAAATTTCATTTAAAAAAATAATTTATGGCGTTTATAATTAAAAACATTTTCAGTGAAATATATACTTTTTGACAAGTGATTTGGAGTCATTTTATATCTAAGTAAGCAACAGCCAGCTTAGAGAGATGGGACCTTGACTTATCATGATATATGAATAACAGCATCACAGCAGTGCAGAACCTTTCCATTACTGCACTACAGTGTATTATTACTATTTCAGCATAAATCCAAGCAGCTGTTATTGGAGTAGAACTCATGGTCTAAAGGATCTGTACTCCGAATAGAATCCACAGTTCCTTGTTCAGTGGCAAGTGTGTTGCCTGCTGAGCCCTTGACTCAAGATGCCGTCATTGTCACAGAGAGTTGAGAAAAAATGTCATTGGTGTCTGTCATAACTTGTGCACTGAAGACTATGTCAAGGGCTTGAGTTCTGTATGTACATCATGGAGTATAAGTTACAGTGAAGGACATGATGATATATGATTGATTGCAGGGGCATATCCTGCCAAATTATGTTAGTCCTGAGTTTCCTTTGTTTCAGAAGTTTGGTAATGAAAATTTTGAGTATAAATGTTTCCCATTAAAGATATTTTTGTTGCATATCCAAGGTGAAAATGATACCTCATTCAGTTGTTCACACTGGGTTGTAAAGGTTGCTAGGGAAGTACTATGCCTGATATGTAAGGGGATACCTCATTCAGTTGTTCACACTGGGTTGTAAAGGTTGCTAGGGAAGTACTATACCTGATATGTAAGGGGATACCTCATTCAGTTCACACTGGTTTGTAAAGGTTGCTAGGGAAGTACTATGCCTGATATGTAAGGGGATACCTCATTCAGTTGTTCACACTGGGTTGTAAAGGTTGCTAGGGAAGTACTATGCCTGTTATGTAAGGGCAACCAAATAGGGAATATGGCAGGTGTGTTACCCATCACACCATTTGGTGATGTTGATGTGCAGTATAGATTTAGGTTTCTAGAGCAGATGTTTACTTTACCAATTGTTCTGTTTAGGTGAAGGAGTTCAAAGAGTGCCATGTCATTCACAGCAAAGAAGGTTAAGCGGAGATTACCCCTCAGTAGTCTGTATAATGCTGGGTAGGATGACAGGACTTCTATTTTGTCAGAGTAACTAAGAGTACTGAGACTTGAGATCTTTTGATTTCTGGTGTTTAGTGTGATATGTGCCAAAGGGGGCAATATATTCAATTATGGGCTTAATAAAGGAGGAACAAAGTGGGGGTATACTATACTAAAGAGGAGGAGATGCAGGACAGAGTCCTGTGGGATATCACTGATCATACTTTTCTGTCTTGAACAAACACACCTGCACTTAACAGTGATGCATCAGTCAAGGACATTTGAATTATTTTAAAGAATGCTGGAGCATTGACAAAGTTGTTTTAACTCGAAAGCCCTGCTGTTTTTATTAATTTCTGCCTTTTAATTAAAGCATAGACGGTTGAGTTCCTGTTTTGTTTCTTGTTGATTTGTACTTTAACGTGTGGGTGTTATTTAGACATTTTGGAGAGTTTTTTTTAACATATGAAAAATAGATGACCGTAAAAATGATGCTTGTGTGTTCTTTTGTTTTACTTGTTTGCATGTATTTTGCAATTATTAATGGAAGCCACTTTGATAGCAGTTTTACAAGACCTTGCATACAGGATTCTGTTGTAACCATTGTAATGGTCTCAGAGAGAACTCTGTGTGTACCTTATGTTGTTGCCCCCACTGAATGCTGTGGCTGTGTAGTCCATCCTGCTTTGGTCATTGTTGGGTAATGGGGAAACCAGCTTTGGTTCACCTTCAAGTGACCCTGAACAGTTCATGACTTGGCATGTACACCACAGCATGTGGTACCTAGCGTGGCACAATGTATTTTCCTTTCAGTTATTCCGTTTTTATTTTCACTGTTTATTAAAATGGATAAGCTGATCTGATTTTGTAAATAAACTCATCTCTCAGTAATACCACCGCAGGTAAAGCATGTGGTTGTGTCCGTAACTTTTTATAGAGAAATCACTAGGAATGTGCAGGATTATGTCTACTAAAACCTATGCCTGCAACCACAAGCAGGCCATACAGTGGCATCACCAAGAGGTAAGATACATTTTCTGGATGTGTCTTCAATAAAAAGCTTCAAAAACATTTTACTAAAGACCGTGAAAGATAAATTGTGGAAGTATATGGCAACAGTGTAGTCATCAGATGCCGTAATGCACCTCAGCTGTTCAGGGACACTTTGACGTGCCTCCTTATTTTGGAACTTTTGTCAGATCACATTTTGACTGAATAGCAGAACAAAAAATGGAGTAAAATTAAATCTCACACAGCAAAAGTCCTCTTTTCTTCTCAGGATTCTGAAAACTGGTTTTATGGTGTGGATGTAAATTGAGATGGATGTGTTTTGATAATAGAAGAACTTCTCCATTGATATGGTATATAGAATTGTGTACATTTAGGAAATAGAAAATGGGAGAAAGGAAAGGAGAAATCTGATTACTCTCGAAACAGAAGCTGCATTCCTTTTGTAAATTCAGTTTGTGAATAATTGGATTTGCTTTTTACGCTTAACTGGAGCTGTTCAGAAGAAATGTTGTTTGAATCCAGTTTACCTAAATAGTAACCTCAGATTGTCTTAGACTGGGCCTCTGTATTTTCATTACAACTGGGTATCCATATTTTAAGAAATAGAATCAATTTCCTTTCCATTTAGACACTTTTATACTAACAAAGAAGGAACAGGTGTCTGCTTTATGAACAAGCAGACCTTGATGAACATATAATTTATTCTTCTTTCTCCATGCCACTAGTGTGACCAAGACTGAATGTTTCTAAGGGCTTGCCTAGAAGATTGCTGTTGTATTTGTTGTTAATTCTGATAGATGCTAATTTAGATAAGAAGCCCAGTAAATCTAAGTATTTTGAATGTGTAGTAAGCTAAGAATTCAAATTACCGCATAATACATATAATGAAATACTGATTTTTATTTATAATAAAAGAAAATCGAAGTTAAAGTTGCAAGCTCAGAGTAAATGGTATTAGGATTGATTTTCATAATGTGGCAAAATGGTAACCATTGATGTATATAAATTGGCAGGCCTATGCCACAAAAACAAAGGAACAAGTGCCTTTGTCTTAGCAAAGTTGCTTGCATTGTAGGGATAGCGTGTTGTGGTGCTACAGTAATCTTATGCACGTGTGTACACGAAGTGGGCTGAGGTGTCCCTTTCTTTACAGTCCCAGCAATATTAAACACACATGGCACGTCATTTCAGTTTGGCGTGTGTGTGTGTGTGTGTGTGTGTGTGTGTGTGTGTGTGTGTGTGTGTGTGTGTGTGTGTGTGTTCTAAGCTTCATCTTCTTCTTTATTAAAGTGTGTACACTTTAGCACTTTCCTCTAAAATCAAAGAACACCTATAGACTGATAAAAACAGATAAATATAGGGAATATAGAAAGCATGATAATATAATGATAAATATAGGGAATATAGAAAGCATGATAATATAATAAAACCTTGACTAAAAGGAATATTGAGCAATAAAAGAGCAGTTGGAAGGAAATATGAAAGATATTAGTCATGTGACTTGATGTAATGTTTTAAGCCAGCCAGTGTTGAGGACTGTTTGCTAACCACGTAGGAAGCCAAAGATGGGGTCTCTATTGGGCAGAAGTCAGAGTGCCTGAATATTGTAACTGTACTGTGGAGCAAAATGTTGCAGAACAGCCATCAAATGGCTTCTTCAAATGCAAAAACAAGGCTTAGACATCTACTTTAACTCTGAGCAATTTGTTGTTTCATATAGCCTACATTGCTGGAGTGGCTGGATCCAGCATTACTGTCTGTGTCTTACCCAGTTTGTCTAGGGCACCAAGACAAAGTTTAGAGTCTCCCTTCAAAGGTCCCCTTCTTTTCAGGTCAAAAGTTAATAAATGTGTAAATGGCATGAAGTAAACAGATCAGGTCCCAATGGTTTTGGGAGTGAAGTTCCATTATTTGCAGCATTCCTTAGCAAGGATGCAGGGGAGCCAGTGCCATCTGTGATTTGCCATGCCTCACAATCTTAACAGCAAAATGGAGCTGAAAGCTGGCAGTCACCCCTGGGTACTCCCCAACAAACTTGGAGAGACATACACCCATGACCTGTAAGAGGCAACAGTCACCATAAGGAAAGGTCACTCTGCCTGAGTTTGGTCGTCTACCAGAGAAAGTAAAAGATATGTTTTAAGTTTATGTGCAGATGTAGAGAATGATATTCATAAAGATCATAACCAAGGGATCTTTGAAAAGGGTTCCGTCCTCTGTAACAACAGGACTAAAACTGACAGATATTAGGATTACCTGAGCAGGTAAAACTTCTCCAAGTTCTCCAAGCTGCCAAATGTGCTCTTTTAATTCTTAATGCACCTGGGTGCCAGACTTTTCCAGATGTCCATTACCACAGTCAGAGTTTGGATGAAGAAAATAGCCACATGTTGCCTTTACTAATTTTGTGGTATTTTTTATCACATTTTTGTAACTGAAGCTTTTCCTTTCTGTTTCAGTAGCCATATTTCCTCCTTTTGTCTTCTTAGTTCACGAAAAATTATTTTTTTTCAGAGTTTCTTCTCCATTTTCATTATCTCTGTTTTAGACTTGGGCCCACCTTCCTGACAGAACTTGAAAAAAAAAAAAAGTTTTGTGTTACTTGGCTAGATTTTCACACTTCATTTTTAGAGGTAGTTTCTTCTAATCATTTACATATGTTCTTTGTGTTTCACTGTTGCAGTCATCACATTTGGGTTATCTGCGTGCAGGTAGCCCTCAGCTGGCCTGAATACCAGAGCCTTGGATTCCTGTTGGATGCCGTCTCTTCTTCCATGACATCAGGTCATCAGGAGTGTAAAACATGCAGCTGATGCCATTACATCAGTCGTTCTTGCAGCGCGGTACCCAAAGCAGAAGCAGTTCGCAAGTGGCAGTTGGCAGACTCCTGAAATTTCTGTTTTCGAGTTTCAGAACCGAAGTCTTCAAAAAAGCTAAGTACCCCGTTGGGGATCCTTTTTCTTGCTCTTAACCGATGTCAGTAAAAGTTAACAATTGTATTACCTGTGGAAAGCAAGTACCTCATAAAGATTTTCATTCGTACTGCATTCCTTGCTTAGGCCCAGACCAAGACATCCCTCGCTGTCGGTTTTGTGCCTTGTTCAACCCCCGAACTATTCGTCATCGGGCTATATTTGCAGCAAATTATTTTAGTACTTGGTATAACTATCTAGAAATGGCTTCGGTAAGCCATCCAACTACCGATATTCCGAAAAAATGTAAGAATAAAGACAGAGACAGATCATATAGGTCCAAAACTGCCGACAATGCTTCCGTTAAGCTAGTCACCAGTCCGCCATTACTCAGTGAGGCACTTTTGCACCTACTGATACCCGCTACCTCAGATTCGCAGGCCTCTACTGAAACCCATTCGGAGTCTGGTAAGCCACAAGATGCTTCTTCAACTATGGAACCTGCGGATGTCTCTACCTTGGATGGGTCCGGAGCCGCTGTGCGGGCACCGGCTTCTGAGGGTGTATTCAGGCCGACAGACTTGCATTTTAAACTGACGCCATCTTCTTCATCCAGGCCTAAAACTCGACCCACGCCTGGAAAACCAATGTCCAGACCACATGCTCAGGCCCATATGCCTAAAAAACAAATGCTTAAAATGGCTGAAGACCTTATTACCTTAATTAGGGGAAGCCAGCCTTCCCCCTCTAAGAGACCTAGAACTGATTTTCCTTCTGATTCTTCTGATCAGGAATCTGATATTTCTGTTTCTTCTGATGACCAGGATTTGCCCTTATCTACCTATGAGGATTCTGATGCAGAGGATTCCATTCCCTTTGCTTCCCCTCCAGAAGATTTTTCTTTTGGTGAAACTTTGCACACTCTTAGGGAGCATTTCCGCTGGGAAAGCCAGGATTACTCTGACTCCAAAAAGAGGCTTAGGGAATTCTTACTCCTCCCTCAACACAGGCCTTTAGCTATCCCTCCTGTTCTGGACATTGTAGATGATGCTTTCTTGGAATCTAGCCTTTCCCCAGACACTTTACCTCCAGCTCCCAGAAAACGTGACCGGTATTACAGAGTACCTGACTCTCACAAGTTCCTCTACAAGAATCCTACTGCTGATCCAGAGACCATTTCCCAAGGACCAAAGGGCATTAATGCTACTGCTGCAAAAAACCTTACCCCTTCTGATAGAGATTCTAGAGCCTTGGACAGATGGGGTAAGACTGTATATACTTCTGCTACTTTGGCCATCAGGGCTTTAAATTGCCAGAAGTACCAGCAGCATATTATGGGGCTACTTAAACAGAAAATTATGTTGATTCCTGACTGTGCTGAACATAAAGAATTACAGGATTTAATGCATTCTGCAGAACAAGTTGGTAAACATACTTTGCAATGTGGTTTTGATTCTTTAGAAGCATCTTGCAGGGCTGCTGTCACTGGGTCTGTACTTAGAAGACATGCTTGGCTTTAAGGAGCAAAACTTGCCAGATCATGTTAAAGCTAAATTACTGGATGCTCCCTTAAACCAAGACCGCCTGTTTGGCAACAAAGCAGAAGAAGTCCTCAAAACAATGGATGAAAAAGCTAAATCTATGTAAACTGTTAAAGATTTCCTGTAAGTACAGCATCCCAGATTTAGTAAGCATTGGCCTTCAAAGAATTGGTCCTTTCCAGCCTCTTCCAGGCCTTCTCAGTCCAAACCCAGGAACAGCAGACTACCTAGGTAACAGTCTCATGCTATGCACAGGCCTAAACCGTGGGGGGCTTCCACTTCCAAAGCAGGGAGTAGTAAGACACCCCCCTACGGAAAAATGTCACAATGACTTAACCAAGCCCTGCCCCACTGCCTGCTCCCTTAGGAGGAAAGCTCGCCCTGCATGCAGAAAACTGGGAACTCATTACCCAGAACAAATGGGTTTTGAATATAGTTTCCCAAGGATACAGATTCCACTTCCACACACTACCATCCCCAAACGGTTGGCCAGACCTACCCCCAAATCAGTGTTCAGAGGCTCTTCAGCAGGTTCTCTCTCTTCTGAGTATCAGGGCTATTCAACCTGTCCCAGAAGAAGAAAGGGGACAAGGATTTTATTCAAGACTTTTCCTAGTACCCAGAAAATACAGCTCCTGGCGTCCTATCCTGAACCTCTCTACCTTTTTGGTAATCCCAAAATTCAAAATGCTAACACTTCAACAGCTGCTTCCTATGCTAGGCAAAGATGCCTAGTTGGCAACCTTAGACTTAAAGGAAGCTTACATGCACATGCCAATAAGGGAATCTTGCAGGAAATACCTACACTTCCCTTTGGCTTATCTACTGCGCCCAGGGTATTCACAAAGTGTCTAGCTCCAGCCATTGCATTTTGCAGCCAGAGAAATATTCAAATATACCTATACTTGGACGATTGTCTGATTCAGGCAGAAAGCCAGGACTTGCTATTAAAACATCTGGCATTCGTAAAAAAATTTCTAACCTCACTGGGGTACACCATAAATGAAAAGAAATCTCATCTAGTACCCTGCCAACAGATTGTATTCCTGGGAGCAAGTTTGAACACAACTTCCCAGATGGCTTTCCTCACGCCAGAGAAACAAGTTTATTTGACAACTTACTTCAAACTACTGGCCACAAAAACCCAGCTATCTACAAGGAAAATTCAGCAAGTCCTGGGGTTCATGGCCTCTTGCATTCTACTAATTCCATATGCAAGACTGCATATGAGGAAACTACAATGGTATCTAAAAAGCCTATGGTGTCAACATTCTCAGCACCTGAAATCAGTGATTCCTATCATTCCTTATATAAAGACAGAGTTCCTTTGGTGGGCAGAGGCCTGCTACCACAAGTGGCTCCCTTTCCACTCTACCCCCTGCCGCCCAAACCCTAACAACAGACATATCAGACTATGCATGGAGGCTCACTTGGCAGGGTGGTGCATTCAGGGCAAATGGAACCCGAGACAGATGCACCTGCATATCAAATAAAAAGAAATGTTAGCTGTACAGAATTCCCTGATGGCCTTCAAGGACCACATTCTTCCAGAACAGTTATTGGTAAAGACAGACAACACCACAGTTATGTGGTACATAAACAAGCAGGGGGAACCCACTCGTACCCTCTCTGCAGACTAGCCATGGCTCTGTGGGACACAGCTTTGAGCTACCAAGTGCACTTATAGGCTCAGTTCCTGCCAGGCAAGCTAAACTCTCTGGCAGATGACCTAAGCAGAAATCTCATGGACCCACACGAATGGAAACTGGAACCAAAAATATTCAACCTCTTGAGGAACAAATTGGGGACTCCAGAGATAGACCTGTTTGCCTCCCCTCAGAACTACCAATTGGACAAATTCTGCATAAGGACCTCCCACAGTCAAGCTTGGAAAGTGGATGCCCTGTCCTTTACCTGGGAAAGCCTCTTGGTTTATGCCTTTCCCCCTCTATCTCTCCTCTCGAAGGTTCTGCTAAAGATCAAACAGGACAAGCCAAGGACAATACTGATTGCACCAGACTGGCCACGCCAGCACTGGTACCCCCTCCTGCACAGTATGACACTGCTGGAACCATGGCAGCTGTCTCAGACCCCTTCCCTGCTGTCCCAGCAGGTGGGCCAGATTCTGCACCCTCAACTTCAAACCCTGAACCTTGCAGCCTGGCTAATTCCTTGAGCTCTCCAATGGCATCCATCAGTAAGCAGGTGCGAGATGTCATTCTGGAGGCAAGGAGGCCTAGAACTAGAAAATCCTATGCTGAGAAGTGGAAAAGATACTGTTCCTGGAGCTAAACTCAGGGGACGGGCACAACGGTGCCCAGCTTACCTCATACTTCAGTACTTAGAAATGCTCCACAAGGGCCTATCCTTTTCATCAATTAAAATTCATGCCTCCGCCATTTCAGCACATTATAATACTGAACCACCCCTCTTCTCTCACCCCCTGCTAAAGCAATTCCTCAGAGGGGCCAAAAATTTAAGAGCCCCCGGGAGAGCCCCTACTCCAGCCTGGGACCTTAACTTTGTATTGGAAAAGCTCACTCTCCCTACCTTTGAACCAGCTGCAACTGCAGAGTTGTAATTCCTTTCTTGGAAAACAGCCTTCCTTATAGCCATCACTCCAGCAAGAAGAGTGTCTGAATTACAGGCCCTCATGGCAGTGGAGCCCTTCATTATCTTCCATGCAGACAGGGTTTCCCTCAGGACCAATCCTTCCTTTATGCCCAAGGTGGTGTCCAGTGTGGCCCTAAATCAGTCCAGTCATTTTCCCACCTTTTTCCCGAATCCACAAAGCAAAGGAGAACGAATACTGCACTCTTTGGACGTGCACAGACAACTTGGATTTTATTTGGACAGGACTAAGCCTCTCAGAAAATCTGAATAGCTGCTAGTTGGCTTTGCTGCAGGGGCAGAGGGGAGGTCCATTTCAAAACAAACCATTTATAAATGAATAGCCCATTGCATTCATTTCTGTTATAAGCACCATGGAAAACCTACCCCACAGGGGATAAGATCACATTCCACCAGGGCTGCATCTATCTCTACAGCCTTTCTCAGAGGAGTCCCTACCAGGGACATCCTAGAAGCTGCTACCCAGAGTTCTGTACATGCCTTCACCAAGCATTGCCACATGCCTGCTTTTTCCAAATCCAGAGTTGGTTTTGCCACTGCAGTCTTGCAGGGCTTAATAGCCAACCCTAATGCTCTCTATCTTCCTCCTCCCTTCCTTAGCTTTGGGAATCAACCCAAATGTGATGACTGTAACAGTGAAACATGAACATAGTACAGTTGTGTACACTTACCATAAATTTAGATGTTAGAGTGTATTCACTGTTGCAATCCTGGTTACCCTCCCTCTAGCACCCTGACTTCTCTGGGCTCTACCTCTCCTTCTTGTTTGGTGTAGTTAAGCTTTCTGGTGTATTTGCTTTTTGATGGAGGTGTATCTTAACATATAATTGCCCCCCATTGTGGGGGCACCTGACATCTGGGGCAAGAAAAACTGATGTAATGGTGTCAGCTGCATATTTTATACCCCTGATGACCTGACGTCATGGAAGAAGAGACTGCATCTGATGCAGGAATCCAAGACTCTGGGATTCAGGCTGGCTGAGGGCTACCTGCAGGCAGATAACCCAAATGTGATGACTGCAACAGTGAATACACTCGAACATCTACATTTATGGTAAGTGTACACAACTGTACTTTTTCTTCGCAGTTTGTCTCCTTTTGGGCTTTGGCTTCTGCGTGAGTAGAAGAGCAACTTGTCAGTATTCTTCAACTGAAACTGAAAACTGAAGTTTGAGTTCAACAGAAACAGTGAGTTACAAAGCTTGCTGTTAAACATTTACAGTGTTTTTACAGGAGAGATGTTTGCTCCTAATCCCTTCCATACACGTATTGCTGCTCACTTTGGGATTACTGTATAATGGAGAATGTGGTGCACTTTTGGGTACGAAACCTTAGAATTAGTGTATGCTCCACTTATTCACACTTCAATTTCTGCTGTTCCAATGATTGCTATTTGCTGTTTGTTTTGACTTTTGGCAGGCACCAGAAGAAAAACAGTGTTTGCAAATGGTCTTTACAGAGAGATCTCCAAGTGTACATTAAAAAGTAGAAGGGAGCATTTAAGACTGTACCTGTTGCCTAGACGTGTGCCATAAAGGGATAAAGCACTGACTATGAGCCAGATGACCAGAGTTTAACAGCTTGAGCCTGTGAAAGGACAGAGGAATGAGCATCCAATATTCACTCTCATTCTTTGGACAAGTGAGTGTGGACTTCTGCTTGTAGCCTGGTGCCCTTTGATGGAGGCCAGTGGATGATGCCTTGGTTGCAAGCAGGTTGGTGTATAATCAGCAGCTGGGGTGGCTGGAGCGGACACCTCATGAGATGACACGTGTCATTACTATGCTCTCTACTCACCCTGGCTGCACATATGATGTTATCAATCTCTAATCTTGACTGTCAGTGGGTGGGCACGTATGATGTCATCAGTCTCTAATCTTGACTGTCAGTGGGTAGTGACTTTTCATCCTAGAAATAGAAGTACCATACAAGGGATACAAAAGGAGCTCACTACTGCCATAAGATGGGAACAATTAGCTTAGTTAAGGACTTAGAGACTGAAATTATCTGTTCCATCTGTTTGTCTTACTGAGAGAGAGATAGACTCATCTGATACTAATAGGCATCTGTTACTTCTTTTTTCCACAAACAACAACCTTCCCTTTTAGTCAGGGTCCCCCGTCCCTAAGTAAAACAGGCAAATCACTTAATGCCCTTCAAGCCTAAGTCTGCTAATAAAGTCTCTCCTGCTATTGTTAAAATAATAGAAGGGTCAGTAGTATTAATACACTATTAGGTTTCTTGTGTGTACTGCATTGGATGCTTGTGCATTACGAAAAAAATTACCATCACTGTGGTTTTATATTGGAAAGGAGAAAACAATGCACCAATAGAGATACTGTGTACCTAACTACACAGAGACTCCTTATTGGTCCATTTGCAGTGACAACGGCATGGAGTGCAGGGTATCCTGGGATAATTTCCCTGACAGGTCAGTATTTTCTTTCCTGTTCATTTGTTAATACAGTACTAGGTTGCTTTCTGCTTTTTAGGTGCATTTTATGTTAAAAGATGCTACTCTGTCTCACTTAAACCTGTCTTTTCTGTCTACCCCTGTTTTTCCTGGAGTACTGCAGCCATCAAGACTCCTCCTTTTTATGATTATGCACTGTTATTGGTTTTATGTTGATAGGACAAGGTCAGTCTATAAACATAGTTATGAACACATCAAACTCATGCTCAGACTCTATAAACTAATACCACTAATTAACATACAATTACAGCTCTCTGGGGACATCCACCCCAACCCAGGACCCTACACAGTACATCAGCAGACTTCCATCTCTACTCACATTCCACCTTTCACAAACTTATTAACCCATTACAAAAACTCTGACCTGCTAATTCTTAACATGAATGTTAGGAGCATAGTAAAGTCCATGATCTATATGCCAATCTTGCCCTGTACCCACCTGACATTGGTTTTAGCCAGATCTCCATTAGTTTTACAATCAATAAAGACAGTGAGATTCTACCTCCAGGATGTAATATCCTACGTAAAGACAGATTAACCAAAAAAGGTGGCAGGGTAGCAGTCCTACTCAAAAACAACTTGGCAGTAAAAGCTGTAAATCTGAATATTCCCAACCTTGAGAGCGCAGAAATACTGTTCTCCAATCTAGAAATAAACTCCAAAAATGCATTAAAATAATTGGATGCTACATCCCTCCAGAAAACAATATACCTACCCTGGAAAGCATACTGCATTGGACATCCAACTCACTGCCACAAGAAACTGTCATTATGGGGGACTTCAACATTGATTGGCTGACCTGCTCCTCTCAAAACCCCACAAATTTTATCAACTTGCATGGTTTTACCCAAATCATCCATTCCCACACAAGGATAGATAAGGCAACCAAAAAGGAATCAACCCTTGACTGGACACTCATAAACAGACCTACCCAATCCTTTTACTGTGGTTGTCTCTCTGAAAGCCAAGTGACCATCAACCAACCTTTTCTTAGACATAGGTATCATCATAACAATCAAGTTACTTACTATCTGATACGAAACAAAAAACATTTTAATACCACCAATTTCCTATCAGCATTAAAAACATGTAACTGGGGCACCCTTAAAGCTACTTCCCAGGATGAGTTGCTTCACTCCTTTAACACTACTTTTTTTTAGATATCCTAAACACGTGCACCTCCCAGAAACTTCAGAACCAAAGCAAAGGCGGCTCCTTGGCTAACTAAAGAGACTAGGTCTTTGCTAATAACTAGACAAAGCCTGGAACCACTGGCTTGCTACCAGGACCCAAGCATCTAAACAGGCATATTTAGAGCTCCGTAATAAAGCAAAAAAATCAGTTAAACAAGACTAATTACTACCAAAATATACTAGTGAAACACCAGAATACCCCCCAAAAGATCTGGGCAGCCATTAACAATATTATCCTTCCAGGAAAATCCGCCACACCCTCACCATCAACCAACAACACCTCAGAAACCATTGCTACCCAATTCGGTGATTATTTCACTGAAACTATAACTAACTTATCTAATCTACTAAACTCCCCTCTCTGCACTGAAAGTCTCAATTCCAACCTTGGCATGCCCTCCTTTTTGTTCAAACCAGTCTCCATGAACAATATATAAAAAAAAAATGCTTAAAAAACTAAAATTCACAACCCTAGCTGCGGACCAACCCCTGGCAGAATTTCTGCAAATTGCAGCTGATGCAATAGCCTTCCCTGTGTCTATCCTAATTAACAGATCCTTGTCAGAAAATAAAGTCCCTGCAGTTTGGAAAATTTCCCAGATAACACCCCTACACAAAAGCAGTAGTGCCACTGAACTGTCTAAATTGTCGTCCAGTAGTCATACTATCCCCACTATCTGAAATCTTATAAAGATGCGTACATACACAAGTCATGGCTCACCTACACACACACAAGCTTTTAACTAACACTCAACATGGCTTTCGCCCCTCCCATAGCACTACTAAAGCATTAATGTCCTTTACCAATATAGTAAACCATCACAGGAACAATGGTAAATTTGTGTCCAAGTTCTTTCCAACTTTAATATTAGTCAACCCACTATATCATGGTTCCAAAGCTATTTATCTGATCGCCAGCAGGCTGTCCAATGGAAGAACGACCTCTGCTCCCTTCTGCTATTTACAATAGGTGTCCCTCAAGGCTCCATTGTAGGACCCCTACTCTTTTTTCACTTTTTACTAACAATCTACATACTTCCACTCTTCATGCTTTCTGTCATCCAATATGCAGATGATTCTACCTTAATTTGTTCTGCCACCTTCCCGTAGGAACTCCACTCTATTACCCATGACTCCTTTCTCTCAGTGAAAGCATGGCTCAGAAACTCAAAACTAATTCTCGGCTAACAAAACTAAATTGCTTCTGTTTAGCCCTACAAGATCCACCACTTTAACTCCCCCTTCAATATTATGTCCGTGAACAAAACAGTCATTTCTCCTGTTACTCACACTAAACTTTTAGGTGTTGAAGTTGACTGCAGTATGAAATGTGACACCCATATCTCACAGACAGTAAAGAAGTTGACTGCAATATGAAATGTGACACCCATATCTCCCAGACAGTAAAGAAAGTGCATAAAAAACTTGGGTGTTCTGCACTGAAACAAACAAGATCCTTGCTAAACAGGCTAAATCTGCTATTGCATGCACTCACCTTATACCCACACTCCTTTATGCATTCCCAGTGCTCACAGACCTGAGAAAAAATGATTTGGCCAAACTCTATTCCTGCAATAATAAAATATCTAGGTTTGCCACAGACTCTCGTTACAGGTTACGCCACTGCTCCGTTCTTAAACAACTTACTAGGATTGAGCTTCCCCGGCTCATCCTCTATAATCAACTGATCTTTGCCAATAAAATCATATACCAACCTGACAAAATCCCCACCCTCCAAGTTTAATAACTCCTTACAATAGGTCACTACGCTCAAGTGACAGACTGTTATTGCAGGTAACAAAAGTAAACAGTGCAGCTAGTGATTCCCTTTTCTTCAACTTCATTTGTAAAAAATGGAATGCTCTGCCCCATAACTTTGTATCATACTCTGCCTTATCAAAGTTAAAACAACTGCTGAAATCACATCTGGCAGATAATTAGTTATGCCCCTGCACCAGGCCAGGTTAATTCTTCCTCGGTGTCTGATACTAACTAATTGCGTTAACTTAGCCATCAATCTACTATCCATACCTTTCCAAGACCCTGGCTTCTCATATATCCACCAGTCTAAATATTGTTCATTGAACTATGTTTCTTAGACTAAAACCCGTTTTTATACTACAAAAGGAATTTTATTATATCTAATGCATATGAGTCTAAGTTTTATGTTAATACCAAAATTTGCAACCTGGGGTCACCCTGATAATTGTTTACAACCCCTGTAATGCATCTACTGTTACTCCTCATTGTTTACTGTATTGTTCATTACATGTTTTTATCCTGCCTCTTTTCTAAATGTGAATTGCAGAATAGTTATATCTGTTACACAACATTGTTTGTTGTTAATTTTCATTCTATGTCAAAATTGTTCAATGTAGTTGATTTTTTTATCTTGTATTATATTATGTATCTTGTATTATATTATGTATGGGAGCTTTTCTCCCCGGGCCTCCTCTGAAAAAGGACCTGTGTCCAGTTGGACTCTCCCGATTACCAAATGTGAAATAAATAATAATAATAAACAAATATTTTTTTCTACGTTTCCAAAAGAAAGTTGGGTTAGAAGCTTTATTTGGTTTTACTATAATGTAATAAATATTTTGCTTCACTAGAGCTGTTGTTACATTCACTGCCTTTTCTCAGAAACAGAGGTCTGGATGTTTTCTGTACAGCATCTACTTTGACTGCTTTCAACACCTTTGCAAGGCACTACATAAGGCTGGATGTATTGTCCACATAGTAGTAGGATTCATATAAGTAATATGCACCCAAGGCAAAACTGTAATGATTATTCTGCTTAAACTGCATGCCAACTAGGAATGTTTGTCTCTCCAGTTCGAACAGGATTTCACAGAAGTAAAATATCCCTTTGACCCTCACCTGTCAGCAGCTTTTTAAGTCCTTGATGAATGGACAGCTAGTGCCTGCAAACAGGAAATGAAATTTAATACAGATTGGGGCTTTCTGGAAGTAAACAGATGAGTGTTGGTTTATCCTTAAAGAATGTGATAAACCTGTTCCCTTAGACTACTGCAGAAGACCCGGCGACACATTTTGATGCACCTTTGACTTTTGCATAATCCTGTCTTCAGAACATGTTTACACAAGATTTGGTGGACATGACAGTTAAGCCATAATTGTCTTCCTTTATTTAATACAGTATATGCATGACCATGTCTCAATTCTGTCACTCCACATACATTCCATTATCAACACACACAAACTTTGCTGGCTAGAAGGGGTCAGAGAAATGTCACTACATCCATTTCTACTATAAAGTAATCTTGCTAAGGATTCTAGATTTGATTACTTAAGTAATGTGCCTGGAATGCTGCCAATCACAAGGCACTTCACTAACTCTGTAAAACATTAATACAAGATCCTTATCTCATCTGTGAACTGAATGCTAACTTAGCAAAAGTAAAGTACAACGAAAGATGTATTTTACAGTTTGAAAGGTCTGTATTTTAGAACTACTATAGGATTGTTTGTGTGTATTTTAATGGTGCAGTGAGAGTTTAATCCATAAAGCTTTTTATTCCCAAACAAATCAGAGTATGCCAATTGGATGTAATGCAGACTGTTCTGCTGTCTGTAATAAAGCAACGTTTCCATAAACTGAATCCAGACCTTTGTTGTTTGATTATTTATATATACTTATGTGTGTTTTTATATATGTTCTATTGTATGGCTCATTTTATCCTTTTGATAGCTGTGCTGATCTCTAGCTATTTACAACTGCAGTGCTGTTCACCACGTCAGTCCTTCCTGCCTGCTCCTCTGTATTTCTGCTATCATTCTGCAATTCTTTTTATACATTGCAGTTATACCACACCTTCGTCTTTACTTATTTTTTTTTTTTTTGCTGTATTAGGGCTGCTTGTTTTCATAATTACTGTGAATGGATTAAAACCCATGTTTTTTATTTCCATTACTAGTGACAAATCAAGCCAGAAGATAGTGTTCATTACAGCAATGCTGGCTATTATTTTTTTCTTGTCCCATCTATGAGACTATCAAGTCCTTCATCTCCTGTTGGCCAGTTCATTCTTACCTCCTCAGGGCGTCCAAGTACAGCAAGGCCAGAGCTTGATATCTCAGCTGGCATCTGGTGGAGGTTAGGAGATTCTGTTGCTCTTCTTTTGGCTTTTCCCTGTTAGGGGTCGCCACAGCGGAACTCCGGTCCGCTAATGATTGGCAGTAGATTTTTACGGTGCCGAGGTGCCAGCTCGACGCCCAACCTTCAACGAAGGCACGCCCATTCACGCATGTCTTTCGAATGCCACTCTACCGCAGGGAGGACATGCAAACTCCACACAGAAGACGCTCCAGCTGAGAATCGAATGGGAGAACCTCTTGTATGCTTCTGAATTTCCCTCCTCTAGCTGTCGTCGACATGCACACTGCTGAACTGAAGCCTGTATTTGTGTACTAGTGGTGAGTTTGTGTGCGTATACCAGAATCCAGCTGCAGTGCTATGCTCCGATGTCTGTGTTGGAAGCTGACATGCTTAACTCCCACTGTTCCTGTTGCTTGACATTCCATCTGGCATCCACAAGGTGGGAAGCACTTGGAAGGCTGAACCACCTCCTTTCCTTCAAGGTGGTTGAGCCAGCCTTGGCTACACACTCCTTTTCCTCCCAACATCCAGAGTTGCTAGTCAAACCAAGGCCCTGGGGCTACAGTCTGGGTCCAAATATTATAATCCCCATTGACTTTCAGAATGCTGTACAATTAAATGACAGTTGTGACCCAAATAAAAATTTCCTTTTTACATGTTTTTTGTTTTGTTTTAGTGCGTTCCCTCCCTACTGTGTTTGAACATTTTCAATGCATTTATTTCATTTTATGGCAACAATATTAATTTCTGTTTGTTGGCTTTTATATTTCCAGTGTGCCTCCAAATCACCTTGAAGAAGGGCAAATTGGCTAGAGACTTGGTTCTTTGGTATTTAATCTACACTTGAGAGCTGCTTTTGCTATGCTTTTACATTAAGCAATTCTTACATTAAGAAATTCTAGGATCATCCATCTTGTGGCAGAAAGAGTTTAATTGGTCTCTCTGAGTTCGGAAGCACTGCAGGAAGCCAAAATGTAGTTGTTTATTGACTAGAGGGCATATGAGTCAGTTTTCAAACTTTTTTTCTCTGTTATAAATCAGACAAGTTTGTGCAGCGCTGCCCACTGGACAATGGTGATTAGCAGTGCCCAGGATAGTAGCAAGTGCCTATACAGTAATATTTCCTGTAGAGTTGGTATTAGATCCAAAACCTATCAAAGAGTATGCCATTGTGTGGAAATGAGCTTAGAGCAGCTAGCTTGCACATCGTATAGTACCACCATATCTTAGCACTGTACACCATCCTGCCTTTAACTCCTGACACTACCCTAAGAGACCCTCATTAAAACCCAGTCCTTGATCCTAAACAGCCCATCCTATTACAGGATCAGACAACACAGGTATGCAATTTCCAAATGTCTCTGTGACCAGGTTGGTAGATTTGTGTATCCTAAGGCAATGTAGCAATTGTCTCAGGTTCTCAGACAACCAGTTAATCCATTAAAGAAAATGGCATGGTATGTGAGAGATGTAAATACACAACTTCCTTGGAGGGAAAAATCTCACAAATGAGGTTGTCAGGAAAACCCACAGTACATCCCTCATACACACACAGATTGTCTTGTGCTGGGGCATTTAAAAGAAATCTTCCCAAATCTCAGACACTTTCAAAGCCACTTAATGGCAACACTGCTCCTCAGCAATCACTAAAGCACGCACCAAAAGCTCCTCAGCAATCACTAAAGCACGCACCAAAAGCAACACCAAACATCTCATGTAAGCCTACAACCAATGATCCCCCAAAAGCAAAACCCTTAAGGCAAGCATATACTTTATTTAATACTCTTGTCACTGGGGACTCCATTGTGTGACCCACAGATGCCCCACTCACCAGGTTAGACAAGGAGAAGATAATGGCTAGTTGCCTGTCTGGAGCCAGGATCCACAGTATCAAACAGACACTCAAGTCATTGTACCACAGATACCAACAGGATTTTATCATAGTCCATGTGGGTGTAAATGAGACATACCTCACTAGACTATATGAAAAGAGACGTAATGGGTCTCACAGAATATCTGTAACAGATAGGTATGAGCCTTGCATTAAGCAACATTCTACCTTCACCAAGGATGATGCCACAGTATGAACATAAAATGATTGATTTTAATAGTTGGCTTAGTTTCTGGTGTCACTTCAGGGGGATCCAATATCTATCAGCATGGGAGGACTTGGTCAAAAGACTATGCTGCTTTGCCAAGGATGGGCTGCACCAGTCACCCCTAGGCTTTCAGATATTGATTTAACTTTATATACCTCCTTGGAGCCTTTTGTAGGCAATGCCAAAAAGACAAAACTAACATAGTGAAAGTCTACAAGCAGCCTTAAGGTGTTACTGTTCAGTGCTCGGAGCCTAAAACTCTTCACTCTGAAGAGAGTAGACATCCGTGTTGTGACCAAGACTTTGTTTAAAGCCATAGAATGTACTCTGGAAGTGCAAGACTACAGTGCCTTCCACACATTTCCACTAACAATAGCACTAACAAACATACATCTGGGTTTGTTAAACAGGATGGTACCATGGAGCTCATCCATGTGCAAGTCACTGTAGATAAGTTCTCTAACTGTGATGTGAGGGAACTTATCTACAGGTCACCATCTATGCCATTAGAGTCTCGCGACTCTTACCTAACCCTACTGTAGGTGCTCACCATCAAACCAAATGCCCTAGTCATAGGTGACTTTAACAGCTGTTGTATAGAATGGGAAAGTACACTGCCTCAAACTGACAGACACAATGCTTTTTGGATTTTATTAACACAAACTGCTTGAAATGGTGCAGACTCCAAGTAGAGGATCAAACATACTGGATCTGGTACTCCCCAACATGGGAGAGTGTTGCACCCCCCACCCCGTGTCACGTCCTCACAAATTGTGAATTTACTCCCAGTTTGGCCCCTGTATCCCTTATGGATAGAGGCTGTCAATAAGAGTAATATCCTAACACCTCCTCTACAAATCGTTATCTCCCTACTAACATGCTTCCCCACACCCAGTATAGATGCCCATGATACTCGAGACCCAAATAGTTTGGGGTGTGTGGCTAGGCTTGTTAAGGACCTTAGTGGTCATCGGCCCAATAAAAACCTATACAGTGTCACAAAAATAGCTCTTCATTCCTTCCTATGGCAGTACTATACTTTTCATTTTCCTCATGGGGTTTTGATGAAATCAGAGAAATTTTTTTTGTTTAGGAATTTACCCCCTTTGAATATTGCATCATATTGTCCATCACATTTTCTTAGGTTTTTATGAAAGACCTGCGTAAATGGGTGTGCCTTCGTTGAAGGTTGGACGTCGAGTTGGCACCTCAGCGTTCGTTAAAATCTACTTCCAATCAGTAGCGGACCGGAGTTCCTCTGTGGCAACCCCTAACCGGGAAAAGCCGAACGACAACCAACCATTTTAGCTTTTTAGCAGTAGAAGTGACTGCATAAGAGGGTGTTAGTAGCCCTTTATTCTTTCTTTCCCACTGGGGCCATAAGCTTATTCAGTCTCTGGGGACTTGCACATCTAATGTCAGATTTGTAGCTCTTTTTTTTTTCTTCCCCTTTCTTGTGCCTGTAATCTGTGAGGCTTTTTTTATGTAACAGTTCTTTTACTGTGTAGTCTTAGAATGAGGAAATCCAGTACCAGTAGAAAAAGAATGAAGAAATGCCAGTGCAGGTAAGCAACTGCAACTTTTCACATTTTCAATTTAATCACCATCTCGAAGATTAAAAAAAGTGCATATTATTGTACATTTTAAACACGACAATACAAACCGGTTACCGTCTGTGAAAGAAGTTTATAAATACTCTATCCAGGGATTGTTAAAGCAAGCTTTAATTCTGAGTACTGCCTTTGTAAGTAAATGCAAAGATCTTGTATGAGAGGGTGGGACATCATTTCCTCACAAGAAGAGATTACTAACTGCATTGTGTCTGACAGAAAAAAAAGCTTAGACCAAAGCAAAATCATGTCAGTATGCTGACATGGTCATTTTTTTTTGGATTAGATCAGATTGAAAGTAGTAACTATACTACTGAATGGACATGAATATAGCATAGAATATAAAGTTGAAATAAACAGTTTTGCAGTTTCTGATCATAATGATCCTTAGTAACATATATAACTTAATGAACTTTCTGACATATGTACTTGGCTTTGGAATTTCATTATAACTAAATACACAATTTTCTTAAAACAGAGTATGTTTGCTATGCTGTCTAGTATTAATCCTGCCTAAAGCTGCCCACCTATGCCAAGCAAACATTTTACAACGCTAAGAATCAAACTGCATATTTTGAAGCAATCATTCCATACAAGTTTAGCTTCCCCTTAAGAAACAGCATAATCTGGTAAGTCACTGATCCTACGTATGGTGTACTTGCTACAGCATCATTAGGAAGTTTTAATGATTGTATAGATTGCAGTCCATGTTTTAAGTATATTTCATCAGTCAGCAGTGACTAGCTTCGTACATAAGCCGGAAGGTGTGCCTTGAAAATACAGTTTTAACAAAGCAACTACGGTAGCAACTGTTTAAGATTTAGCATTCAAATATATGTAAAAAGACTTTGATTTCTTTTATAGCAATCTCCTTAAAGGGGAGATCTTGAAAGATAACAAGTAACGAACACACTTTTCTGACACAGTCAAAGAGAGAGTGAGTCAGAGTGAAAAAGCATGAAGATGTAGTGTTCCCATCATTAAGTGAATGGAAAAATGACCACAAACAATGTTGTACGTCCCTGATGTATTAATAGGGACAGAGAGTAACAAGATGCACTCCATGTATCTGTTTTTAGGGTGTCATGAATTAAAAAAAAAATCCAAGTCATTTTGAGTGATGTAAGAATATCAGTACTGTATAGATAAAAAGCAAATTTTTACAATTTCTTGTTTGGATTTTGAGTGTAGTTTTCCTTTAAGTAGTTTGACGAAGAGGTTGGAAGACACTATGGCAACTACTTAAGCACATCGGAATTTGCGACTTGTATGCTTTGTCTACTGTTGAGTTCCCCTAGCTTTGTTCTTCACCAGTACCCATAGCCTCATTCCATAGTCGTCCTTTATCTCCAAGTTTTGCCACTTCACCTTCTGCTTGCTCATTCGGTCTGTTCCCTGATGCAGTTGTAGGTCTGGGTCTCCTTCTGTCACTTTACTTAACATTTGTTAAAGCTGTCCTGTTCCCTCTGTATTGGGTTATATCTTAAAATGACTTGCCCCCCCCCCCCTTTTTTTTTGTCTGGAAAAATTGCACTTTCCTCTCTGGTATCTTTTTAGAATTTTTTTGAAAGATTGTTAAAATGCAATTGCTGAATCCTAGTAAATTTCTCATTGTTAATGAAAGGTACCATTCATTTTAGTCTTCTTTTTCTCCCCATTTGTCTAAAACATGTTTCTCTATTTCTTCATTTCTCAGTCAGTCTTTTTTGCTTGAACATTGTGGAGAGAGAGGAAAAATATGTTTTTGATGGGATTTTTCTGTCATCCACTATTTTATGTGCAGCTTTCTGTTTTATTGAGTGGCAGTGAAGGATGAAACAAGCGAAACAGGAAGTGACCTTACTTGCAGTTTCCATGACACCCTGTCTCTTGATCTATTTTTTAGAGAAGATAAAAGACTTTAGCTGCCTTTTGAAAAGCAGACCACTAATTGGGGTAGCCGAGAGTTGGTTGGGGTGGGGGCCTAGAAATATGAAAAACAAAAATTGTGGAAAGGGAAACCGCAACAGCTGTGTTTTAGTACTATCGTATTAACCCTAGCAAACAATCTCTATGGACAAGGAAATCCAGTGCCCTGTATAGTCCATGATGGAGTTGAGGATTAGAGTTAATTTTATTGCTTTTATGCCTTTAGACCAAATTTTGTATAGTTTCTCTGTTAAAACAGAGAGAGAAAATAAATGAGTTTTGCTTTATGCTAGGCATCAAGTTAAGTACATTTAGTAAGAGATTGAAGTGATTAGTGTTAACTGTTGCAATCCTCTATCAAGACTTCTATGGATTTTTAACCTTGGCTCTTTTCTGTGTGTGAATTTCGCACCTTCTAAAGACTATCATTTGGGCTTCTATTTTTTTAAGTACTTTGTGAATAAATTTCATTAGTATCACTTATTCACTTTGCAGTGTGTAGATTGTCTCTTAACAGCCTTGTACCTTCATCTCTTTTGAAAGCTGTGAGACAGGGTCACCACAGAACACCACTTGACATACAGTTCTTCAGGTGCCCTTTCTTTCCTGTGTAGCTTGTAGATAACAAACACAGCCAAACAGTTGCTTGATTGTAACACCTGTTCTGAAAACCAGGGTTCAAGAAGAGACAGAAAGTGATAATTTTGTTGTGTGCAGTGTGCTGCATGGTCATTTTTGAGAGCTGCAGTAGTGTCCTTTGCATAGTGCTTAGATGCTTAAGCAGTGCTTATCTGAGGCTAATGTATGCTGAACACTGTTTTTCCTCATCAGAGAGTGCACTTCCTTTCCTGTGACATTCTTTTTATTGCTTTATTTAAGTAAAATATGATGTCCTTCCATATCACTGTTGCAGGATTCCTAATGAAAGGAATATCCTGCCAAGGATAGCTCAATGTCCGGCCAGTATACCAAAGCCTTTAACATCTACAGCTGCCATATGTCACATGTGTACTCCCTGCGCAAGGTATAGGGCATAAAGATGATGTACAGATGTACACACATCAGTACTTCTTTGCCACCTGAATGCCATCATTGAACATGTGTCTAAATGCCTTTCTTCTGTGCTGGTTATCGAGTTGTTTTATTTTTTTCAGATAAGTGCCCGTTGGGGTTCTTGCTTATATTTTACTTTTATTGTTTGTGTCATTGGTTTCATGTCCTTCAGAAAAGGAAAATGTCAGTGTGGGAGGCAGATTCCTTGTAAAGATCACCACGACCAGTGTCTCTTCCGTATGGGTGCTTCCCATGATTGTATCCAGTATTCTATCTGACAAGCATTTGTCCCCAAGACCCTACATAGTCACCTGTCCTTGTCTTTTTGCCTTGAAAACCAGCATCTTAAGCTGTTAGCTTAGGGTGCTATGACGGAGTCTTCCCATCCTGGGGGTCAGCCATCGACCAAGAAAAAGGCCAAAAAGTCTAGTTTGATAAAGCCGAAGTCTAACCTTCTCTGTATGCTCCTCTCAAAGCTAGTGAAAGCCTGGTGGACCATCCAGTCATTGCCTTGGGTTCCTCTGTTGAGACCCCATTGGAGGTTGGCATGGATCCGGATTCTTGCATGTCCTATGAGGCTTTCCAAATGTCTGCTCCTGACTTTGAAGGAGAACCTCGGCTGATTATATCCAAAGGACCACGGGAGATTCCGCAGATCTTAGCGAGGGAGGAAATCCCTACTACACTTATTGAGTGTAAACAAAGGTCTGACCCTCAGTCAAGGATCCCCAGTGAGAATGGCAGGATTTCACTAAGGGGTTGTGTTCATAGGTAAGTACTAGGCTATCTGCCCAAAGGCATTTATAAGCCTAGCCAGAATGTGTTGGCTTTCGTCACCCCCTTAGATTAGTTCCCCGTGCCTCTGTCCAGCAGTGCCATTAGTTCCCTGCGCCACTGTCCAGCAGAGCCACTGTAGTGATCCCCAGGGTAAATTTTCTGTTTCCCATCCACCCGTCAAGGTTTCTCTTGAAGAGTGTTAGTGAGGGGCTCTGCCTGATGTATATTAGAATCCTGTTCCAAAGCATGGGGGAGTCTCTGGGACAGGAATCTATCCCTCCAGCATGTCCTATTTATCATTGTGGTGAGGTTTATATCTCTAGAGCGTGTGGCTCTCCGGGATTTATTTTTTTTTTAGGTGGAGCATGTCCATCAATTCTGGGTTGGACATGGCCATGTATGTTAGGCAGAGATCACCTCTGAGTAAGCGGTATGCAACCAAGTACAGCTGGAGTTTCTTGAGTCGGGCTGCATAGGGCATCTGTTTGAGGCCATTAATCCTCTTGGTGAGATATTTTTGTGGTCTTTCCAGCTGTTGCAGGTGTCTTGTAAGGTACATCCCAAATGGGGCGTTGTATTCTATGATGGGTCTAATGAGTGATGAGTACGGAGGCACAATAACCTCTTTTGTTCTAGTTGCGTACCCTTTTAATATTTTAATGGCTTTAAAGCCTCCTCAAGGGGTCTCTGTGCCTTCCTGTTCCTGGTCTTCCACTCCTCTTAAGAGACCTAGGCAGCTTGATTTCTCTGGTGAGGATCAGGATTTAGGTGAAGAGTCATTAGCTTACTCTTCCCAGATCCCTTCCCCTGTGGACTATTGTTCAGAGGAAGAGGATTGTACTAGTCCAGATTCCCCTTTAGAGGAACTTTGCTGTGGGGACACTCTTTCCCATATGATGGAATTCTTTAAGTGGGATTGTTCTCCGATTTCTTATATTCAGGAGAGGTATTATGCACTCCTCCAGATGGAGTCTTTGTTCCTCCATTCCTGGCGACCCTCCTGGATACCTTTTCAGCAGCCTCTGTAGCCACCAATTCTCAGCCTCCAACTCCTAAGAATCCTCACAGATTTTACAAGGTGCCCGATGATTGTAAATTTCTGTATAAATGACCTTCTGCTGGTCTTTCTGTGGTGTCTGCTTCCTCTGAGAAGCCTTCCAAACTGTTGCCCTCTATCAAATTGCTTCATTCAGATAAGGATAGTAGGGTCATGGAGAGGCTGGCCAAAAGTTCTACCTTACTGCCACCCTGTTTTTAGGGCTATTAATTACCAGACTGATATGACCAGGTATGTTTTAGCCCTCTTTTCTCAGGTCTCTCAGGTGCTTTCTGACCCTCCTGATTCTGAGGTGAAGGTTTGGCCCTTTCCTTAGTGGGGTTCTACCTCGCAAGTTGCCTGCCACTCTATTAAATGCAGTTATGATGCAGCTGATTCCTCTTCCAGGACTGCTACATTTGGCTCTGTTATGAGGTGTTACTCTTGGCTTCATCTTCAGGCTTTACCTGATGACATTAAGGCTTTTATTGGATGCTCCTTTGGATTATAAAAATCTTTTTGGTACTGCTGTTGCTGACCTTTTTAAATTTGTCCAGGAGAAGGGCAACACCTCGCAGGAGTTGAAGCATATTTTTGTTTGTCCTATTCCAAAGTCTCAGAGGAATTGCACTTCCAAATCTGTTTTTGTTTACAGACCGTCTTGTCCTCGGCCCAAGGGAAAAACGTTTCTAGAGTTGTACCTCCTGCTTTTCAGAAACCTCCTTTTCAGGTTAAGCCAGGTTCCATTTGACAATTTTCTTCCCTTTTCCCCTTGGCCAGTTTTCCCTTGTCACTTCATCTTTCCCTATCCCTTCCAAATTGGTTAAGAATCACAGTAGACTGTTGGGTTCTAGCCGTTATCCATCAGGAATATTTCATGGTTTGGAAAATTCTTCCTCCCTTTCTGGGCATCCTTCAACCTGTTCAAAAAAACAGCTTCCTATCTTTCCAGAGGTATTTCATTCTCTTTTGACCCAGGGCACCATTCAGGCTGTGTCCTCTCCTCAGGAAGGGAGGGAGGGAGTTTATTTTTTATTCTACAATGTTTCTGGCTCCAAGAAAGAAAGGCATTGGAGAAAAATTCTGAATCTTTCTTAGCTCAGCACCTTTCTGAAGGTCCCCTCCTTTTGGATGTTGTCTCTTTAAACTTTAAACTTTATTACCTCTTCTTCTTCTTCAGGCCTTTTTGGTCTCTCTGGTTCTCAAGGATGCCTACCTTCATATCCCCATCCATCCTATTTTCAGAAAATGTTTACATTTTTTTTTTCTTCTTGTAGTTTTTTGTTCTCTGCTTTGCTTTTTGGCCTTTCTACTGCCCCCAAGGGTATTCACTAAATGTTTTGCTCCTGTCATTACTTTTTGCAGGATGAGAGGGGTGCAGATTTTTCCTTATCTTGGATGATCTGCTTATTCAGGCCTCATTCCCTGAGGCTGTGCTTCAGAATCTCCAGTATACTATTTTCCCACTGCAGAGTTTGGGATTTACCATAAACTTTCAAAAGTCAGCTTTGACGCCTCCTCAGGATCATGTTTTCCTTGGTTGCAGGATTCAGACCTTCCCCATGCCCCCAAGGCCCTGTCTCTTAATTGCCTTTTTCCAGTCTTTTTCCTCTAGATTCAGTCATGGCCAGAGACTTTCTCAGGGTACTCTAGCTTTTGTCTTTCACCATTCCCATGTTGCTTCTGGCCAGGCTTCATATGCGAGAGCTTCAGTGGTACCTCAAGTCAGTGTATGTAGCTTTAACATTGTCACTCCCCCCACCCGGACTTCCTTAGTTCCCTTCCTTCCTTGTCTCAAGATCAAGCTTCAGTGATGGACTCATCAACTTTCTCTCAACCAGGGGCTTTGTTTCCAGACTCTGGCCCTGACTCAAGAGCTCTTTACAGATACCTCGGACAGGGGCTGGGGAGCTTCCTTCGGCTCTCTCAAGGTCTAGGGTCTCTGGCATCTTCATCAAAGGACAGACCACATCAACATCAATGAGATGAAGGCTCTGCTTATAGCTCTTCAGGCTTTTCATTCCCTCTTTCATACTGGGCCCCTAAAAAGGTTTCACAGAGAGTACCACAGTGATGTGGTATGTTAACAAGCAGGGATGTACAAGGTCATACCTTCTTTGCAGACTGGCTCTTCAGGCCTGGGGTCTAGCTGTCCAGTATCAAGTGACTTTTCAGGCTGTCTACATTCCCTCAAAGCACAATTTAGTGGCAGACTCTTTGAGCAGGTCTAGCACACAACCTCACAAATGGATCCTTCATGGAGATATGTTCTGAACATTGTCCATTGATGGGGTATTCCTCATATAGATCTTTTTGCCTCCCCTCTAAACAGACAGCTTCCGCGTTTCTGTTCCAGTGTTCCATGTCCTCTGGCTTGGAATGTGGATGCCCTGTCTGTTCCTTGGAAGGTGATGGTTCTCTAGGCTTTCCTTACCTTTCCTCTACTTCTGAGAGTCTTGCACAATCAAACAGGACTCTCCCGAAATCTTGTTGGTGACTCCCTTTTGGCCCAGACAGCATTGGTCCCTCTCCCTTTTTCTTTTTTCACTTGGCCAAGTTCAATCACCACAAGTTACCTCACCGGGTGGAAATTCTCACACAAGACAATGAGTCTTATCCATCCACTCTTGTCCACTCTTCAACAGATGCTGTAGGTGATAGGGTTCTGATCCCTTTTCAACACTTTTTTTTTTTTTTTTTTGAGAATGTGTTTCTGGTCCTGAAGGAGGCCAGGAAGCCCACTGCTGGGAAATCATATTTGTCTAAATGGAAGAGATTTTCTGTCTGGTGTCTCTCCTGCCATCAGGATCCTCTATCTGCAGAGGTTCATCTGGTCATCTCTTATTTGTGTGATTGCTCCATGCTGGATTGGCATATTTTTCAGTTAAAGCTCACCTGTCAGCAGTTTCTGCATGTCTGCCCTTGAATTATTCTCTGGCCTCCAAACTTGAGGTCAGACAGTTCCTTAAAAGCATCCTTCATATTAGGCCTCCCAGGAAACCTATTCCACCTTCCTGGACCTCATTCTTTGTTCTTGAAAATTTGATTCAGGCTGCTTTTGAGCCTGCTGCTTTAGCTTCCTTACAACTTTGTACTTGGAGGACTGTTCTTCTTTTGGCTCTTACGTTGATCAAGAGGGTTTCTCAATTTCAGGCTCTCACGACTGTTCTCCTTTCTTAGTTTTTCATAGGGACAGGGTGTCTCTTCATACTATTCCTTCTTTTATGCCCAAGATAGTCAATGAGTTTTCCCTTGATCGGTCTATTCATTCGCCTTCCTTTTTTCTTCTCCACAGTTTGCCAGTGAGAAGGTTCTTCACACTTGCGTAGACAGCTCAGATAATATTTGGATAAAACTAAAGTTATTTGTAAATTTGAACAGTGTTTTGTTTCTTTTCATCCCAGGTCTTTGGGTTTAACTGTTTCTAAGCAGAGCATCTCTTCTTGGATGTCTAAAGCAATTTCTTTTTGTTATTTCTTTCATGGCAAATATCTTTCCTGTTCAGTGAAAGGCTGTCTACCAGAGCTGTTGCTTCTCCTGGTGCTTTTTTCAAGGGGATGGATACTAATTCCATACTTGAGGCTGCAACTTGATCTTCTGTCCATACTTTCACTAAACATTGTAAGTTGGATGTTATTTCCAGGGCTCGAGCTAGCTTTGCCAGGGCTATCCTGCATGGATTTCTTGAGTGTTCTTCAGTGCTCTTCTCCCCCCAAGCTTCCTCTTCAGCTTTTGACCTCTCCCTTATGTTAAGAATACTGGAGCAGTGATATGGAAGGACATAGTACAGTTGTGTAAAATCTTACCCTAACAGTAGATGTCCTTCTCTTCACTGCTGCAATATTTGCTCCCTCCTTCCTGCCCCTGTCTTCTGAGTTGTTCTCCTTGCCATCCTGGCCAAGAGATTCTTCTGTCTGTATTTCTTTTCTCCCTCTGGATGCACGTTTTTCCTGGGGCTTTTTAGTTATGAAGCGTGCATGTCCCCTTTATGCTCTACGTCTTGTGCAGGGAGCATATGTGTGATGTATGGTGCCTGTCAAAACTAAAAGCTTTGGTATACTGTCCAGATGATGAGCTATGCTTGGCAGGAGATCCCTTGCATTAGAATTACTGCAACAGTGAAGAGAAGGACATCTATTGTTATGTTAAGACTTTACACAAATGTACTTTTTATCAATTTCAAGCATTCTGTGTGGCATTTCTTTGCTGTTGAGCCTCCTTTTTCCACATACTGTCTTATTGGTTTTAAAGCCTCCTTCATCACTCTGGGCATTTGGACCTGCGAATGCTCACAGGTTCTTAGATACTTACTTGGCATTTGCTCCCCCAAGTATCTTTAGAAGCCTAGCCATACATTTCTGTGAAGGTATTAGCCCTTATATTTTAAGTACAAATAACCCAGAGATAAGCAAGACCATGCTGTCCCTATCCATAAGGGACAGGGGTGCCAAACTAGGGATGAATTTGAGGTTAGCCATCCTTTTGTCCAGATACATTTGAATAGTGTAAGGGAAATGTCTTGCTTTATGTGGAGAGGATGACAGTTCCAACGAAATGGTATTCTCTATGATACCTGTCTATCCCTCCAACATGTTTTATTTATATTGCAAAAGAGATTTGAGCTGGTGTTTATGTTCCCATTGGACTTGTGAATGTGCAGTAGGTCTGATAGGATAGGGTCTCTTGTGGCTTTGTACATACATCAGAGATCACCTTTCAGTAGCTTGTATGACCCAAAAAGAGGGACTAGGCTATGAGACAGTCCACTTAGCTGTTGTAATTTAGGCCCTTGAATGGTGTAAGAGAAGTGCTTTGCTTTATGTGGAGAGGAAGGTGATTACAAAAAAGATGTATTTTATGTGATACCTATCTGTCCATCCAACATGTTCTATTTATGTTTATTGACATTACAACAGGCCTGTAATCCCATGGAACTGCAACCCTTCAGGATTCTTGCCACCACCTCACCATTTTGGAGAGTATGAGAGTTCGGTGAACAAGGAGGGAATCTTTCTCGGTGAACAAGGAGGGAATCTTTCTCGGTGAACAAGGAGGGAATCTTTCTTATCCTCCTTGCCACAAGGTTGTACAGGTGTGGCTATGTATGATCGGTTGAAACACTTTTTAGTAGCGATGTACATTACTAGGAGGCCAACTTGCAAGCTGACTGTTTTTAGCTGCTGGCTCCTTTTGTCTGTTAATGGTGACTTAGTTCAGCACTGTCCAAGAAAATCTTTTGCTTTTGGCACTTGTCAGCATGCTATCTTCTTGGCTGTCCAGCCAACACAATGAATCTCAAGTTCAGTTCCCCAGTGCCTCTTATGGGAGGTTGAATGAGGGTTTTCCTAATCACTTGTGGCTAGATGGCCTTCTCTCTGCTTTCCTACCCTTTCATTCAGAAACACAGACTGCTCAGTCTACAGTCCTTCTGACTGCTTCCTTCTGGTTGAGGCAGACTTGCTTCCCCTCTGGTTTTGCTTACCTTCTATAGTCCCCTTTATAGCTCCATGGTCTTTGCAGACTATTATGAATAAAGGGGTATTGCCAGTAGCCTGGAGAAAGATGCCAGCCATTAGTTCTAGTGGTTGAGGAAGGTGGAACTCCACAGAAATGCCCTGGAACTGCAGAGAGGAATGATGTCTTCTTACCGCAGCATAGACCTTGCCATGTTTTCTTTATAGGTAACATCACATAAATTCTGTATCTTGTTTTGCTTTGAGATCCTATGACAGCAGGATAAAGGTTATATTAGAAAATATGTTAAACCTTTAAAAATAAGTACTATTCAGGAAGCGCTAGACCACAAAAGCCTGGGCTGCTATTCAAGGTTTTTTTTCATTCCAAATAATACTATGAACCTCAGAGCAGTTTCCATTTCTGAGTGGCCTAAAACAATTTATATCAAAAGATTCATTTTTGATGGTCCCTGTATAATCCTTCATTTTTTGTTTGCTTGAAGGTGACTGGATGTGCTGTTTGGACCACCAGGATGTCTTCTCCTCATCAAAATTGCCAAAAAGCCTTTGAACTTCCTACATGTCTGGGTAGGGAACTGTCACTGCTAGCTTCAGACTCATCTTTGTGGACTTTCCATAGCCCCCAGATTTTCATAAAGTGCAGTTCTGTGGTTGCAGTGAAGTGGAAGTTGCAAGATGTTATGGCAGTCTTATATGTGCAGACTGTTTTCTATGTGCTCCAGTGATGGGCCATCTAATTCATTATGGCTATGAAGTCCCTGTTGAATTTGTTCCTAGTCCATGGGAAACTATGAGGACCATTTAAGTCCCAAATTATGTCCACTCAGATGCTCGAATTCATTTGGTGCACTCTAGACACTAGTCTGCATGACAATTTTTGTCTCTGACAAGACTCTGTTCAGATTGTCACAGCTTTAACCTTTCATGTTCAGACAGTTCCAGCCTCTCACCATCTTAAGACCATGGGCTTCTTGGCAACCACAATGTGCTTGGTTCCCAATGACAGGTTTTGTATGAGAGTGCTGCAGTGGAGTTCAAAAATGTAGTGCAACCAGTCCTCAGATCCAGTCTCTTCTTTGAGTCAAAACTTCCACAACTGGCAAGAAGCATTAAAGTGGGTAAATGCACAAAATGAATTGTACTCTAGGTAGACCCTTTCTAGTTCCCAATCTGGTTCTGGCTGTCACCATGGATGCCTTTGCCCTAATGTTAGTAGAGAGATATCAATGACAAATGGTCCAAGATATATCCTCATAGGCAGAGACCAGTCTGCACATCAGTATTCCAGAAATGAGCGTGATCCTCCTCACTTTAAAGGCATTCAGAGCCTTCCTTCTCTGTGGTGCCATTGCCATCCACACCAACAGTAAGGCTGTGGCATGATATGTTAACAAGCAGAGAGGGACATACTCCTCAACCCCCAAGAAATTGTATGAATATGGGCATGGGTTGGTCTACAGAGTGCCTTCTAGTAGTGGTGATTATACTGGGAGAAACCATGTGACTATCTTCACCGGCTCAGTCACTGTCTGCTGATGCTGCATTCAGTCTGTCAGTCAGACTGTAGCCTCTGTTGCTGTGTAAAGCCTTGACATGAGCTGAATTGCCTTTCTGATTGATACTAAATTCGGCCACTTTTTTCCACATATTCTTTCCTCAGAAGGATGTCTCTAAGATGTAGTCATGTGGAAATAGATCCCAGCAGTCAAATACACTTACCCCACTCCTGATCCCCAGGATTATTTGGAAGACTAAATTGAGCAAAGCTCCTTATTGGCCCTGGTAGGTATGGCTTCCCCTGCTGTGGCCTGGTCTTCTAGAGAAGCTTACATATATAAGGTACTTCAAAATCCTCCTGACTCAACCACTGTGCAACACCCCAACCTGTACCATCTCTCTGTCAGCTAAATGCTTAGATACTCCAGTTTGGTTGATGTCCAGAGACCTTTCTTATCCAGACAGAGTGGTCCAGCTACTCACGTCTGCTCAGAACACTAACACCAGATAATGTTATAAAAGTAGATGGTCACATTTTTCCCTGTAGGTTCACAGTTTAGTACTATTTTAGCTGCCCTTGTGGGCAATTTAAGACTAGACAGTTTTCGTTTTGGTGCTTGAAGTAACCTCCATTTGGTGTTAGACTGGCCTTACTCCTCCCATGGTTGTTAACTATATGTCACCCCTAGTGAGAATAACTGGGATCATACCATAGATAATTTGAGGGCATTCATGCTTGGGATAAAGCATTTAGGAGCTGCTTGTGTCCATTAGTAGTACAAGGGGCAGTCCTGGGGTACATTTTCTGTTTTCCATCCATAGATCCAAGTTGCTGATGGACAGGGTTAAGCTTTGTCCTGTGTGGATTGAGACAGTGTTCCAGAGCAGTAGTATCCTCTGCGAGATATACCTGTCCCTCTAAGCCATTCTCCTGATGTTGCAGAAGTTTAGAACCCTAGACTAAGTATTTCTGATACCATTTGACTTGATGATGTGCAATAAATCCATATGTATATGGGCTACAGCCAAAGGTATGAACCAGGTTACTGCTTCTGTGCCAGGCATACTATTTTATATGTCTCTGATTTGTGATACTTGTTTGAATTACTCATCTACTAAACTCCACTTGGAAGCCATTTCCAGGTCCCACCAGAGAGTACTGTCTTTGGCCTCCTTCAAAATCTGTCAGGTCTTCCTAAGATGTATTTTTGTCCTGTTTATCCTGTTCCTCTATTGGGTTTGAATTTTGTGTTATAAAATTTTACTGTTCCTCCATTCAGACCAGTAGCTAGGGTGAGCTTTATGTTTTGGAAAATGCTATTTTTGGTGGTCATCACTTTTGTCAGAAGAATCTCTGAGCTGCAGGCCTTAACTTCTAAGCCTCCAATCTATCACTCTCATAAACAGAGTAGTTCTGTGAGTCAAGGTGCCATTTTAAACTAATATTAACTAGCTGATTAATCTTGCTTTCATTCCAAATTATTCTAAGAAGGTAGAATGTGTGTGTTGCATTGTATGGATGTTCACCAGCAGCTCAGAGTTTTCTTGGAGAGAATTAAATTTATTAAAAAAATGTTCAGTTTAGAGTACAGTTTTGTTTTTGGTAAATGAGATAAAGTTACCTTGATAAGAGTGTAATAAATGTTACTATCACTAACACAATAAATGCTTATCTTCTGAGTTTAGAGCAAACTCATAAAATAGTTGTCTCTCAAGCCTTTGTCAAAAATGTATGTGTGGGTAATACTTGTAGAGTAACTACGTGTCATCCTTGAGTACTTCTGTAGGTTTCTGTCCTTCTCCACAACAATAGTCACTAGGGGTATATTCCCATTAGGAGCCACTTGAGAGGATAAGCTTGGAACTCTTTTTTTTTTTTTAGTGCCTTATTTGTGCATTTATTTAATTTGTTGGTGAAGGTAGAGCTCTGGTGTAGGTGGATGTTTTTGGGCTCAGCCTGGGGGGTTGACAAAGAATGGGACCTCCCTATATCAGGTGTGAAAGTTACACTCCTACCATAATTCTAGACCTAGATCAGTGGTTCCATATTTGCCAACATACCCAAACAGAGGCAGGGCCAGTAAGACTGCCTATTTTTTTTTTGTTAAGTTCTTGCATAGTGTTGATCAGAAAGCACATGCTTTGTGCTGTATCGTTAAAGAAGCACATCAAAGACTGAGTGTGCAAGTATAAATGTCAGGCATGTGCCATTCCTAGTGCCATTTTGAGAGTGCAGCCAGGGAGTAAGCATGTATGATTGCAGCAGTTAGTTTGTATATAAGCTACTTAAGTTAAAGTTAGTAAACCTCAATTGTGATGTATTTGTATAAAATAAAGCTGCTTAAACAGAACCCACAAAGACTCTTCTATTGTGTCCAAAGTAGGAGAGTGACACACAGTTTATTATTCTGCGTAGTGAAATTATTATGTACATCTCTGTTATGTTTGAAAATGGAGAGCAGAGTTAGCTCTATAACCTTTTGTCCCTTTACATTACATAACCGTAGTCTTTTAAGTCTGCATTTATTAAGACTTTTAATGTGCCAAGGTATGCAATTACAAATTCTGTCAGTCACTAGATACCAAACTTTGGTGTGAACTGCAAAATGTAGTTAAGTTCGTTATTAAAGTAAATACTAAGTCATTTGCAGAGAGATGTATACAGGGCTGAATTAGGTATGTACCATCTTAGTAGAGTTGTAACTAACTTGCATGCTTGTTTAAAGATGAATACCTGTAAAACACTGGGCAGCTTTATCAGTCTATAGTTTTTATGTACATTTATGCTACAAACCAACCTTAATGGTATAAGCTGCTTCAAGAATTGTATTTCTGCATTGTGTACCAACTTGCAGAATCTGTGATTTATTTTGTTCTTTTTTTCCCCTCAAAAGTGTGTCAATGCTTCAGCAGAATTAGCTGCTTTCCAGATTTGCATGGCATTCCTCCATACTGTAGGATGCAGCAGGGATGCCTTTATGAATGGAAGCATGTACCCACTTACCAAATAACTGCTGTGTGTAGTTGAACCTAGGAATGAGAGTGTATTGAAGGCTGCATCTGGAATTAAACTGAAGACTACATGTAGGGAGGCTAACATATTGTCAACATGTGAAAGGCAGTTCAGTTGATGCAAAGTTCAGAGCAAAGTACCCATGATCAGATATTGTAGCATTCATATATATAAATGCACTGACAAAAGGAGAAATGGAAGTTATTGTTAAACACTCACAAATGTGAAAACATTTTGTAATCCAATGAAGATTGTTCAGCCCATCTAATTTGCCTGTTTCCTTACTTGTTGCGTAAACAACAAAGACAAATAACAAACATATTATTTTTCATAGTCACTGTAAGAATTACTTTGTCTGTTTCTTAACCTTGCCACGGAAGTATGTAAATGGCTTATGGTGATTGTTTGTGTCGTTCGGCTTTTCCCGGTTAGGGGTCACCACAGCGGAACTCTGGCCCGCTAATGATTGGCAGTAGATTTTTACGTGCTGGCTTGCCGGGCCTAATGCACAACCTTCGAAGGAACACCCATTCACGCATGTCGCCACACAGAAGACGCTCTAACTGAGAATCGAATGGGCAACGTCTAACTGTGAGGCGACAACGCTACCGCAGCACCACCACCGCAGTATAAATGGCTTATGGTGATAAGTTGTACAATTGTTTTCTTAAAGGTGGTAGATAAAGTTTCCTAAACTGTATGGAACACACTGCTTCTTTAAGTGTAAGCTTGTTTATAGTAACATGGGTCTTTTGGGGTATCTTTCTGTGGAGTCTTATCTTTCTTGCATACGCATAGGATTTTACTGGGTATGTAGGTTTCCTTCCGAGTTGGTGGTCCTGCAAACATCCCATAGATGCATGTGCAGTGTGTATGAGTGTACATGATTCTGCTATGGATGGGTACCCCATCCAAGACTGCCTTTCCCACATTGAGTGTTGGGTAGGCTGTGACTTCTGTACAGTCTTAAACTGGGTTAAGTGGGCAGTCAAAGAGTGACTGTGCGAATATGGATTACTGTTGTGAGAACCATGTTTTCATTATAATACGATAGCTGCTACTTAATTAAGAAAACTAGGCGATCCACCAGTGTGTGGCCTGTTAAAAACAAAACTGGGTTATGGGAGTGTGCTCGTACACACACACACACACACACACACACACACACACACACACACACACACAATCTGTAAATATAGCTTAAAAGTTAATACCAAGTATATCTAAAAGAGCAGTTAGTAGAGATGTAAGGAATAGAAAATATAACTTATATAAGAAAAGAGGGGGAGTCACTGAGACAAAGGGCGAAAAAAGGCTAGCTACGGAGGATATATGCTAAGTGCTAATCAGGTCTTGTCTGCTTGTCTTTGCAGACTTCAGTGTCCTTTCCTACCAGCTGTTAATCCTTTTTCTTTGATCCTGCCCTTTTCTGATCTCTTTGACCCCTTTTCCCCAACTTGTTTTTTTCCCTGTCATAATGTGTATACTATTCTGTCCCTGCTAACTTTGCTTTTGAGATTTTCCAAGGAAAATGGTTTGACCTAAAATGCATGGTCCTGAGCCATGTAAAAGGAAAAAAAACTTTACATTTGTTTTATTTCTGTTTTCAGTTGTAAGTGGGGAAGACTGTAACCTAGAAAGAACCCTACCTTTGCCATTTAGTGTAACAAGAGAAGCACACAGATGTGAAGAAATGTGTGAGTGAGGAAAAATGTTCTACATTCTTCACGCTGACATCTTTGACTTGTTGAAACTGTAACAAGCTTTGAGAGGGATGGAATATTTGGAAAAGCAAGTAATGAATAAACATTTGAGAAGGTGAATGGTTGGTTATGAAGATGTTAAGGGGCACACATCTTTGGTGGTAGACTTGGTCCTCCAGATTATTTTCTGGGTAACATTTTTAATGTTGCCTTCTGGTTTGTATTGTGACACAGTGAACTGCTGTATAGAAAATGCATCTCATCAGTACTGGCTTTCAGTCTAAAACTGTAATTTCTAAAATCAGTCATATGTGGTTTCTAGCAGACTAAGAATTTAAACGATTGCTTTTCAGGCAGTTTGCTTCCTTAATAAAGTACAGTAGCTCTGTGAGACGATAGGAAATTCCAGTGTGTGTGCATGCCAAGCATTAATACAAATGTGGGAGCACTGCCAGAGGTAGCTGCCAGACAAAAACAAATTTGCTGCTCCCCTGCCAACTGAAAATTCTGCATGCTCTGGGGTTCTTTAATAGTTACTAGAAAGGCATTGTGCAGCTCTTTATTCATAAAGTGAACCTGTATTGCAAGTTTTTTTGTACTTCTGATAACTTTTCAGGTGAGAGATCAAATGTAGTGACTTCTATCAAGATCTGAGTTTTGCTATTATGTTGTTGGGATCTTTTGCAGCATTGCACACTTGTCTTTAAAAATCAGCATAATTGACAGTTAACATTTTGTTTTCCACAGACTTGATTTATAAATAACTCATGTTTATTATTTCAAAGTTTGACTTTTTATATTAGGGTGTCGATGTTACTGTTAAATGTACCCTTCTTCAGTACAGTGACTGTAGGTTTACCATTTAATATCACTTCACATCCCACTGCTTGCTTGAGAAGAATTGGCCATACTTGAAATCTTTTTTTGTGTATTTTGTAGTTTTTAAACATACACGGTATTGCAAAGGGCATAGTTTTTTTTGTTTTCCATGTTAGAACAAGTGCCTCTAGATTTTAGAGTGGGTGACTATAAAAATAAAGTGGAACAAAGAGAAATGCTATGGCAGTCAAAACTGGGGGGATGACCAAGTCCCAGGCCTGAATGATTTGATAAACACTAAATGTTTTTTTAAAGGAAAAAAGGTTAGGAATGGTTAAATAGGTATATGAAATTTGTTTTTTTTATGTGCTTTTAGTGCTGGAAAGATTAAAGTACTGTTTCTTAAGAAACTCTTAATTGATTAAGTGGTTAATTATATTTACCCTTATTGGTTAGCTTGAATGTAAAAAGAATTGAGTTTAAATGTGTTTTATTCTGATGAAGTCTGGTTAAGACAAAAGTGGTAAGAAGGATCTAAACGCTATTCCTGGTGGCTCTGTGCAGTGCTTTTTGGTGGATTCTTGCTTTTTTTTTTAATTGTGTGCAGTACTTAAGGTGTGCTTTAGCTGACACTGGCAGACAGTGACATTTGGAGAGTGTGGTGTTATAGTGATGTTCTTTGTGTTTCACTGTTGCAGTCATCACACTTGAGGTATCTGCCTGCAGGTAGCCCTCAGTCGACCCGAATACCAGAGACTTAGTATTTCTGCGTCGGATGCTGTCGCTCCAGGACTGACGTCAGGTCGTCAGGGGTATAAAAACAGGCAACTGACGCCATTACACCGGTCTTTCTTGCTGAGGAGCCCAAAGCAGAAGCAGTTCGCAAGTGCCGGTCGGCCGTTACCTGAATTTTCGTTTACGAATTTAATAATCCTGAAGTCTTCTAAAGCTAAGTACCCCGTTGGGGATCCTTTTTTCTTGCTCTAACCGATGTAAGAAAAAGTTAACAATTGTCTTGCCTGTGGAAAGCAAATACCTCACAGCGATTTTCATTCTTACTGCGACACCTGTTTAGGCCCAGACCATGACATCCCCCACTGTCAATTTTGTGCCTTATTTAACTCCTGAACCATTCGTCGTCGGGCTCTTTGTCGCTAAATTCTTTCGCTCTCAATCTCCGTATTCTGAAATGGCTTTGGTAAGCCATCCAACTACCGATATTCCGAAATAACATAAAGATAAAGACGGAGACAGACCTCATAGGTCCAAAACTGCCGACAACGCTTCTGTTAAGCTAGTCGACAGTCTGCCAGTACTCAGTGAAGCGCTTTTGCTTCCCCTGATGCCTGCTTCAATGGATTCGCAGGCCAAAACTAAGACCCATTCTGAGTCCAGTATGCCGCGAGACTCTTCGACTGTGGAACCTGCGGATGTCTCTACCTTGGATGGGTCCGGAGCTGCTGATCAGGCACCAACTTCTGAGGCAGTTATTCGCTCTACCGATGTTAGACTCAAACTGACTTCTTTTTTAACCAAAACTACCGGGTTTCTTAGTCCCAGAGTATGCACTATGTCTAGAAAACCGACGACCAAAGCGCATGCACTTGCACCCATGCCACAAAAACAAATGCTTAGAATGGCTGAAGACCTTATTATGCTGATTAGGGGAAGTCAGCCTTCCCCTGCTAAGAGACAGAGTCCACTCCCCTTTAGCTTCTACAGACCAGGAGTCCGATGACTCTGAAATTTCTGAATATGAAGACATGCCATTATCTGCTTATGTGGATTCAGATGCAGAGGAATCCATTCCGTCTGCCTCCCCTCCAGAGGATTTTTCTTTTAGTGAAACCTTGCATACCTTACGAGAGCATTTCCACTGGGAATGCCATGACTATCCTCAGTCCAAAAAGAGACTCAGAGAATTTCTAGAGCTGCCTCAGCACAGACCCTTAGTAATGCCCCCTGATACAGGCCCTTAGCAATACCCCCTGTCCTGGATGTTGTGGATGATGTTTTTATGGAATCCAGTCTTACTCCTGACACTTTATCTCCTGCCCCTAGGAAACCAGACTGGTACTACAGAGTACCTGACACTCACAAATTTATTTTCAAGAATCCTACTGCTGACCCAGAAATAATTTCCCAGGGGCCTAAAGGTATCAAGGCTACTACAGCCTAGAATCCCCCCCCCTTCGGACAGGGATTCCAGAGCTTTGGACAGATTGGGTAAGAAGGTATATACCTCTGCAACTCTTGCTATTAGGGCATTGAATTGTCATTTTCACATGCTGAAATACCAGCAACATATTATGGAACTTATTAAACAAAAAGTGTCAACCTTTTCAGACTGTGCAGAAAATAAAGAATTGCAGGAGCTTATGCACTCTGCAAGCCAAGTCAGCAAGCATACTTTGCAGTGTGACTTTGACGCCCTAGAAGCATCTTGCCGGGCAGCTGTCACTGGCTCTGTACTGAGAAGACATGCTTGGCTGAAGGAGCAGACCTTGCCAGACCATGTCAAATCAAAGTTACTAGACGCTCCTTTGAATAAGGACCATTTGTTTTGGCACCAAAACAGAAGAGGTTCTTAAAAAGATGGAAGAAAAAGCTAAGTCTATGCAGACTGTTAAATAATTCTTACAAGTGCCACCCCCTAGATTCAGTAGGTATTGCCCTTCCAAACACTGGTCCTTTCCAGCCCCCTCCAGGCTTTCTCAAACCAGACCCAGGGGGAAAAAGACCACCCAGACTTCAGTCTAAGGGTATGCAGTGATCTAAGCAATGAAGTGCCCCCACTCCTAAAGCAGGGAGTGGTAAGCCACCTCCTTACGGAAAAAGATCACAATGACTTCTTTACTCCTCTCCCCACCCCTGCCCAATTGCTTGTGTCCTTAGGAGAAAAACTTGCCCTTCATGCAAAAAAATGGATGTTCATCACTCAGGACCGGTGGGTCCTCAACATTGTATCCCAGGGGTAAAAATTTTATTTCCATTCACTGCCAACCCCAAGCGGGTTCCCAGACCTTCCTCCAAACCAGTGGCCAGAGTCTCAAAATCAAGTACTTTCCCTGCTCAATGTCAGAGCTATTCAGCCGGTTCCAGTAGAACAGAGAGGGGTCAAGGATTCTACTCCAGACTCTTCCTGGTACCCAGGAAAGAGGCCTCTTGGCACCCAATCTTGGATCTTTCCATTCTCAACACCTTCCTGGTGGTACCAAAATTCAAAATGCTTACTCTGCAACAGCTTCTCCCTATGCTAGCCAAGGATGCCTGGTTAGTCACTCTAGACTTAAAAGAAGCTTGTCTGCATATCCCCATAAGGGAATCATGCAGGAACTATCTACATTTCAGGGCAGGGTCTATGCAGTATCAGTTCTCTGCACTTCCCCTTGGATTATCTACTGCGCCCAGAGTGTTCATAAAATGCCTGGCTCCAGCCATTGCATGCTGCAGGCAGAGAAATATCCAAATTTACCCGTACTTGGACGACTGCCTGATTCAGGTGGACAGTCAGGTATTGCTGCTGCAGCACCTGACATTTGTGAAAAACCTTCTCACTTCCTTTGGGTACACAATCAATGAAAAGAAATCAAAACTGGCATCCAGTCAAAAGATTGTATTCCTGGGAGCAAGCTTGAACACAACTTCCCAGATGGCGTTCCTCATGTCAGAAAAACAAGTCTGTCTGACAGACTACTTCAAACAAATGGCCACCAGAACCCAGCTACCTGCAAGAAAAATACTGCAAGCCCAAGGGTTCATGGCCTCATGTGTACTCCTGATTCTATATGCAAGACTGCATATGAGGAAACTCCAATGATACTTAAAAAGTCTTTGGTGCCAACATTCTCAGGACCTGGAAACAGTCATTCCTATCATACCCTGTCTAAGGACAGAGTTCCTCTGGTGGGCAGAAGCATGCAACCACAACAAGGGACTGCCATTTACTCAACCCCAAGCCGCTCATACCCTAACCACAGATGCATCAGACTATGCCTGGGGGCACACATGGACAGACTATGTATTCAGGGCTACTGGAGCCCAAGTCAAATTCATCTGCATATCAACCAGAAAGAGATGCTAGCTGTACAGAATGCCCTGACAGCTTTCAGATCCCTAATTTTTCCCGGACAACTGCTAATAAAAACAGACAACACCACAGTTGTGGTATGTCAACAAGCATGGGGGAACCCATTCCTACCCACTCTGCAGGCTAGCCATTGCCCTGTGGAACACGGCCTTGGACATTCAAGTCCATCTGCAAGCTCAATTCCTGCCAGGCAAACAAAACTTACTGGCAGATGACTTGAGCAGAAATTTCCTATACCCACACGAGTGGCAATTGGAGCACAGCACCTTCAAACATCTGATCCAGAAATGGGGGATCCCAGAGGTGGATCTCTTTGCCTCCCCATACAACCACCAGCTCAGCAAATTCTGCACCAAGAATCCTCACAGCAGGGCCTGGAAAGTGGATGCCCTGTCTTGTCAGTGGGTAAATCTCTCAATCTATGCCTTTCCCCCTCTCCCCCTCCTTTCAAGAGTATTACTCAAGATAAAACAGGATAGATCAAGGACAGTTCTGATTGCCCCAGACTGGCCATGCCAGCACTGGTACCCACTCCTGCACAGCCTGACATTGGTGCCACCCTGGCACCTACACCAGAATCCAACCCTCTTCAATCAGCAAGAGGGACAGATTCTGCATTCACAACTGCAAACCCTAAATCTTGCAGCCTGGCTTATTCCTTGAATTCTCCCCCAGCGACCTTAAGCAAACAAGTGCTGGACGTCATTCTTGAAGCCAGAAGATCCAGTACAAGAAAATCCTATGCTGATAAGTGGAAAAGGTTCTGCTCATGGATTCAGTCTAAAAGAAAGGACACAACACTGCCCTCTCTGCCTCTTATCTTGGATTACTTAGCAGATCTACTCCACAAAGGCCTGTCCTTCTCCTCCATTAAGATACATGCCTCAGCCATTTCTGCTCATTACAACACTGAGCCACCTCGCTTCTCGCACCCTCCTATCAAACAGTTCCTGAAAGGGGCTAACAACTTAAGGCCACCAAAGAGAGCACCCACCCCTGCTTGGGACCTTAACTTTGTACTGGAAAAGCTCACGTTTCCCCCTTTGAACCTGCTGCATCAGCAGAGTTAAAATTCCTCTCTTGGAAAACCGCCTTGCTTCTAGCCATCACTTCAGCTAGAAGAGTGTCTGAGCTACAAGCACTGATGGCTGTGGAACCCTTCATTATTTTCCATGCTGACAGGGTTTCCCTCAGGACTAACCCTTCCTTTATGCCTAAAGTGATGTCCAGTGTGGCTCTCAATCAATCCAACCATTTGCCAACCTTCTTTCCTAATACTCAAAATAAAGGGGAAAAGATCCTGCACTCCTTGGACATGCACAGACAGCTCAGATTCTACCTTGATAGGACTAAGCCCTTCAGAAAATCTGACCAGCTACTAGTCAGCTTTGCAACAGGGGCAGAAGGCAAGGCCATTTCAAAACAAACTATTTCCAAATGGATAGCACACTGCATCCATTTCTGCTACAAGCACCATGGGAAACCAACCCCTCAGGGGGTCAGCACACATTCCACTAGGGCAACATCTACCTCTACAGCATTTCTCAGGGGAGTCCCTACCAGGGACATCCCGGAGGCCGCAACCTGGAGTTCTGTACACACCTTCATCAAGCATTACCACCTGCCTGTCTTTTCCAAATCCAGGGCAGGATTTGCTACAGCAGTCTTGCAAGGCATACTAGCCAGCCCTAACTCTTTTTGACTGCCTCCACCCTTCTTCAGCTTTGGGAGTCCACCCAAATGTGATGACTGCAACACTGAAACACAAAGAACATAGTACAGTTGTTTACACTTATCGTAAATGTAGATGTTCGAATGTATTCACTGTTGCAGTCCTGGTTTCCCTCCCTCCAGGCCCCTGGTTTCTCTCTCTCTCTCTCTCTCTCCTATCTATGGCTGTTACTAACCCCTTCTGGGGTATTGGTATTTACTTTTTACTGGTGATGGTTTCCCCACTATAACCTAGCTCCCTATTTGGGGGGCTCCTGACATTTGGGGAAAGAAAAACTGATGTAATGGCATCGGCTGCCTGTTTTTATACCCCTGACGACCTGACATAAGTCCTGGAGCGACAGTATCCAACGCAGAAATACTAAGTCTCTGGTATTCGGGCCGACTGAGGGCTACTCCAACATCTACATTTATGGTAAGTGTACACAACTGTACTTTCCCTACTGCTGGAATGAGGAATTAATCTGAAGACCTTGTGGTTTGAAGTAGTGTGGACATATGTAAAAATAGTATGGAAGTGTGGACATATGTAAAAATAGTATGGAAGTGTGGACATATGTAAAAATAGTATGGAAGTGATGGGAAGTGCATATTCTGACCTGGACAGTACCTGCTGGTTGTCTATTAAAATGTAGTTCATAATGTAATTTAGAATTTGTTCATTAACGAATTAATTTTTATTTTATATATATGTTTATTATTTTAGCCAGTAGACAAAGATTTCACATGTCAATAGTCACTTGTCTGGAAGTGTAGTTTAGATAGTGAAATAATCCGTGCAATTTAAAACTGTGTGGGATAGAACAAATCCTAAATGTAAGGCGCTAAGAACATGAGTTTGGATTGCATGAAATATGTTTTAAATACAGACAAGCTATCTAAAAGATTTCAGACTTGTGATACTGAGACTTTTTTTAAGTATTTTAAGGACAAATGCAGATGAGCCTGTTCTGTTGAACATTGCTGCTGTGTGACAATAGTGTTACTTACCAGGATGTTCAGTAGGGGATGCTGCACATTTTTGAAATATTGTGTTACTGGCTGTCTTTCTCAGTGTTTGTTTATATAGGTCGCTGTGAAGTAATATAATGAATAGGTTACTTGACAAGTCTATAATGATGTGGAGGGATAACATTTCTGATAATCTAATCCAGAGGACAGATTTTAAGAACAGAACTGTTTTGAATAAATAGTAGATTGCCTGCAAGAGAAGAAAAGATGCAATTTATCATATACAAATTTAATCTGGAAAGGTTATAAAATTGTTAACCACATGTAATAGCACAGATATGTTAGTAATGTATAAAAGCTCAAGATATACTGAAATGTGCATTTCTTTTTTATTCAGGTAGATACGTCCTTTTAAAGTTATGGATGTTTTGTTAGGTAATACAGTTCCATTAAGCAATTATACTCCATAATTTTCTATAAAAATACATTTAAAAAAAAAGATATCAGTTAATTAACCATGCTCTGTTTACATCTAGCCTTTTTACCCATAAGTAAAAGTGTTTATATCCTCTTAATTTAAAAAAAATAAAGTAAAAAAAAAATGAACACGTACAGGAATCTGTTTAATTCCAATCTCACCACCATGAGTGTTGAGGAAAAAAAAAAACACTCAGAAACTAGTGGTTTTAAAACTTCGGTGATGAGCTCAGTCACAATAATTTCCAAAATTTATGAAACCCAGGTAGTGTTCCAGAGCAAAAAGCCTTTATTTGTTACAAACTATATATATATTCCATTGTTTACCACATTACTTTTTCATCCTTGTGCTTGTCCTGAAAATTGGTGGAGGCTGTTCAGCATTTTGGTGAACTCTGGTGTAATGTGACAAACAAAATGATGTGTGCCTGAAATTTGGCATTTTTATAATGTTTCATTTTTTCACCCTTTAAAAAAGTATTTGTTCATCTCTGTGTGTTAAAGCAATGGTGTGCATTGTCTGATTAGGGGTGACAGCTAGCTATCTACTAACCAAGTAAGAATGGGAACTTGGCTAGCAGTTGCTATAAATGCAAGAGCATAATTGCTAAACAGAGTGAAGAACTTGTGTTTTCAAGTAGTCAGTCTGATCGATAACTCTGGAACAGGCAGCCAACCGGATAGACATTTTTCACATTGGTATTTGCTGACGGCACTTGAATTACATGTTTGCTTACCCTTGTATACCTGTTTCTGTTTTAATGTCTTTCTCCTCTTGCAGTTTAACAATACAGTGTGTTAATTCATATTTAGGCCAGAAGGAACACAATATAGCCATTCCTTCATGGGTTGTTTTGTGTGAGGCAATTTCAATTGTTATACTTTTGTTTTTTTCTATAATATGTGCAGAGAGAGTAATCTAGCAATAGAGAAAAATGTAAAGTAGCATGGGACTGTCGTGTTTGATGGATCTACATACATGCTACAAAAAATCATTACCTGAGTTGTTTGACAGGTTGTAAATCTCCTGATATATTTACCCAATGTACATTGTAAAAGTCTGTTATTTGGTGCTTACAGTGTAGTGAAGATGTTAACAAGAATACAGTCTACAGTTGGATGATTATTTTATCATGGCTGCCAACCGTGTTCTTGAATAAAGCTGCCTGTTTAAAAAAGTGGGAGCATGACCAGTCTTTCCTTTTTATCAAGTAATACTGCTGTAAAGATGGAAACATTTCATTTTGGCTGGCACTGTATAAACATGCTTTAACAAGAAGCACCACCAAGGGGTATCTGTTCCACAAGGGAGAGAGAAAGAAGTGAAAGTGTTATGACTACTTCAACTGCTGGTATTCCTAGGCACTGACTGCTTCCCTTGTTGGTGGGTAAGCAGGATTCTGAAGGAGATTAAGATGGCTTATAAAGGGATAAGTCTAATGGAATTTAAAGGCCGTGGAGTTTCAGCTTTCTTGTTGCTTATAGTACAGTGTGGGAATGTGTGTAATTATTGCTTTAGTAGAGGTTTAGTGTAAGTGAGAAATGACTTTTTACTTCTGCACCCCTACTGCTGTAGATGTTTGATTCCCATCATGGTGGGTTAAATAATTCCCAGAATTAGCACTCGCTCTGCCCCCCCCCCCCCACACACACACACACTTGTTTTTCTGACTGTGTACCTGATAGTCTTATGAAATTAACAGCTCATTTAAAGGCAGCATCTCCTGGTTCCAGTCCCAGCAGGGGATTCGCAGAAGACTTGCTGTGAATCACTTCTTTCTCTAATATGACATGTTGCTAACGTTCACAAGTATGGTTAAAGTTGCAGAATTAAATTCCTAGATTCCAGTGTTCTGACACTGGTATCTGTACCAAAGAATGTATACCACATTATTATGACCTGTAGTCCCTTATCGTGTGTACCAGGTGACCACATACATTTGGCTGAAAGTTTTTATAGTGGTTAAGTGCCGTGTGGAAGGTACATTGTTTCACCTCTGTGATTCCAGTTTCCACTTGAATAATGAGCAGCTCCCTGTAAAATTCTTTAACTAGATTAGAGTTTCTGGATAGCATGACATTTTAAGGGCTGAATTCTGCAACATTACTAATTTATAAAAGGCAATTGTGTGCTGTTACTAGTCAGGGTATTCTTAATACCATTTGAAGAATGTAGCACAGAGTGGCTTCTCAAAAAAAGATAACTTGCATAGAGTGGAAGAAACTGTGATGCACAGTATTTCTTCATAGGGTTTCATTTTGAGATCGATGCCATGGATTTCAGTAATTCAGTTATTAATGATCCATTATTATCAAGTTGTTTAGGAAGAACCCAAATGAAGTACTGATTTTATATGTTTTCTGGTAGCAGCATGCCTAAATAATTAGTACTGTTTATATTGTTGCATTTTTTACATAAAACATGGTATAATGTCAGTATAATATGCATTTACTACTGAACAGTGAAAATGACATTTTGCAGTTCTTCAACTTAATTTACTTCTGCTTACTGCTTATATGTACTCATGTGTGCTTGCAGCTGGCTAAAGCTGTAATCCATAAGCAATTCACTTGGAGATGGTTTCTGAAGTTAACCCAGCAGGATACTTATTCCTAATAAACAGACATATTAAATGTAAGTGGAGAGCTGGAGCAAGGAGGAGGAGGAATGTTAATTCTTACAGATAATTAGGTTACTCACTTAACGTATCAAGTATGCGCTCTGTACTTTGTTATGCATTCATCGGCTGAGCCTTTGTCCTATGATAAAGTGCCAAGTCTTGCTGTAGTGGCCAAGTCTGTGTTGTTTCTTGAAGGGGGTTGGGGGTATATGGTCAGTCTTTGTTGTCCTTGGAAGCTTGGAAAGGACACACAGAAATTTACCATTGCATAAAGGTCATAGGGCTGCTTTAGTTTGCTGAACCTCTTTTGCCTTGTCTTTATTGGTAATTATTTAGTTACAAGCCTGTCTCATACATTGAAATAACTTTGGAGCTTCTTTCTGTTTCATGTGTATCTGTGACATGTCTAACAGTGCCAGTTTGTGAGGGGATATTCTGCTTGTTCACCTTTTTTTTTTTTTTTTTTTGTGTGGTTATGTTAATATTTTCTGTAATCTCCCTACATTCTATACCTCATTATTCTTGAATCTTACTAGAGCAGTAACATATTCTTCACCTACAGCTTGTGTGTGTCCTTTACATACTTAAAAGATCATGTTACTCTCCTTTTGTCTTGGCTACAGTGTGATGGTGAGCTGTTTCTAGCGTCTGTCATAGTAAGATGTGCAAAAGTTATTTGCATCCTCGTCCTTCGTTCTTTGTGCTGCTGCAGCAGTTAAACCTGTAGGTCACACAGTAATATAAAGCATTTGTTATTTTTTTGTTTTTTTGTTCTGGGGTAGTTCCCTTATGTATTGCTTTCTTTTCCTGGTGTCTTCATAATGTCTAGTGTTCTGTCTGAGTCACCTAAAGTGATTTTTTTCAATTGTGTTGAGGATGCTTCTTGACAAACTTGACACTCTTCCTCAGTTCTGTCGCTTGTGGTAGGGTTTTTATACTTTGAATGTTTAAATATTTTGTTTGTTCTTTTTTTGCACTGGACCTTAACAAGTCTTTGATCATTTTGGAGTTATTGGGTTCTTCCTGTTTTTTTTCCCGTATTTTAATTCTGTTTTCTGATGTGATCTCCAAAGATTTTTATACGTTGTTCTTCTAATCTGCCTCTCTAAACATTTAAATAGACTGGATCCCATGACTTATCTGTGGGAACTCCCATTTGGCTTCTGTTGATAATTTATTTTCCCATGAGGCCTAGCTCATAACCTAGCACTTCCATAGTTAGTATGTGCGTGTCTTCATATCTGACAAGGATGATGATTGTTGACTTTTACCCTCTGGGTACTATGATGCTAGGGCGAGTGCATATGAGCGGCCCTTTGGGTAGATCTTGGCCAACAGTAGACTGCTTTTTCATCCATGCCCTCTTAGTTGACTACAAAATATTGATCACAATTCAGAAAAACTATGGATTCCTACAGGAAAAAACAATGGGTGTTTTCAGAAATGAATGCTATGATCTCCCCATAGTGGGGAGAGAGAGAGCCCTTCTGCACCTTCCATGCCTGTGCTCCATTGTTTATAATCAATGAAGGCTGATGCATTGAAGATATTAAAATGCCTTCTTTCCATTGATCTTGTAGGGAAGGAGCTGTTCAGCATCCTTGCTTTTGCATTCAAAGTTTGTGTTCTATTTTAACTAGAATTATCTGCTGTTAAATGACAACTACACCATAAGTGCATTTTTTTTCATTCCACAGTGCATTTTCTTTTCTACAAAATTATCTGCTATGCCACTTAGAATCAAAGCCAGACTTAGCTGTTTCTCCCCTTCTGTAACATTTCTGTGTTTTTTATCTTTCTCACCAAACATAACGCTTGATATAGATGAAATGTTGTGGCATCTTTTTAGAATTTAGTCTCTAACAAATTTATTTGCTTGTCTGTTTCATAAAATGTTAAAAATTTCAACCAAGATAAAACCCACGTAGCAAAGCATGCATAACTCTTGGATCTTTCCCTCCTTGTGGGGTCATAAACCTACATCATAAACCTACAGGAGTCTCTTGTGAATTTGTAGGTATTTTACTATGTAGAGTCATTCACGTCTGCCATCTTTCCCTCCTATTGGAACAATGTTGTTGTTGTTGTGTCTTTCGGCTTTTCCCGGTTAGGGGTCGCCACAGCGGAACGCCGGTCCGCTAATGATTGGCAGTTGATTTTTACATGCTGAGTTGCCAGCCCTAACGCACAGCCTTCAACGAAGGTACGCCCATTCACGCATGTCTCCACGCAGAAGACGCTCTAGCTGAGAGTCGAACCAGTCAGCAGCACCACCACCATGGATCTCCTAGTGGTGGTGCTGCGGTAGCATTGGAACAATAAACCTGTTGAATCTTTGGGGATTCACAACTTTGTTACTTTGTAGCATCAGAGCTTGGGTCACAATGTCAAGAAACCTGATACGGCTGTGGGGGGGGGGGGGGGTGTGAATGAGGAGCTCCTTCAGCTGATTTGTGGCGTTACTAAAAAAATAAATTTTAAGCTTCAAGGGCTTATTGTAGTATAGCAAAAGTGCACACAATTTGGGCGGTGGGGTTTACACTTTAGAAATTCTGAATGCAGATAATTCATACTATTTAGTGTGAAGGTACAAAACTGACTGAGGAGACTAGATTGTCAGAATGACATCATCTTTTGCAGATGCAATGCATTTTAAGTAGATAGCACAGCCAAAACAAATAATCACAGTATTGTGGCCACTCTGTCAGGCCATTTTTTGTAGAACTAATTAAACATAATAATAAACTGCAGTATGATGAGTAGTTTATTTATTTTTTTTTAGTTTTTCCATGGTGTTTTTTCTGTTGCTGTCAGCTTTTGCATTTATCAAAACTAATTGACCTACTTTTGTCTCATTAACTAGTTATTACTTATTAGAAGGAGGCAAATGTAAAATTATTTCCTTACTGTGTGTAGAACTCTTGTCAGTTAGTATAAGGACTCGCCCAGAAGGACTGGTACTGCTGGTCACTTTCATTTGTTCTGATGCATTTTTTTTTTGTTGTTGTTGCCTATTCTGCTTTCAGTTATTGAGTGGTTTTCAGACACACTGCACATATAAATCATTTGTAATTACATTTCCTTTTCTCAGGAAAGTGTTGCGTAATTGTACAGTTTGACTCTTGATGTGTTTTTTTGTCTGTGTTGTTAAGGATTTATTATCCAAGTAATATTTAAACGTCTGCCTGCATTTTATTTTATCTGCACGTTTGAGTTAAGAAATGATTACTTTGTCAGTAGTCATCAAAAGTCTACATAATCCTCAGCCTTAGTCCAATAAGTTAATTCAGTTATATTTTTCTTTTTCTTTAGAAAACATCCTGTCATCCTATTCTGTTAATTATTAAATGTGCAGGTGAGGAGAGTAGGTGTTTAGTTGTGCAATGTATAGTACAAGGAGTTGTTCTTCTTTTGGCTTTTCCCGGTTAGGGGTCGCCACACTGGAACTCTGGTCTGCTAATGATTGGCAGTAGATTTTTTTTTTATGGGTGCCGAGGTGCCAGCCCAACCTTCAATGAAGGCACACCCATTCTACGCATGTCTTTCGAATGCCACTCTACCGCGGGGAGGACATGCAGACCCACTCCACACAGAAGGCACTCCAGCCGAGAATCGAATGGGAGAACCTCTTGCTGTGAGGCAACAAATGTTCTGCCTATCTAGACCTTTCTGTATACTGTGCAGCTTGAGTCCCCACTGCAGTAATGATGCAGAAACACCTCAAATGTTGCTTGGCTGACAGTCTTGGGAGATCATGGCAGAACACAGTGCAACTTGTAAGGAAGGATGGCTTTTGTGTGCAGCATGCCTCTCCAAGTGAAACACTTAACTTTCGCTGAGCCATTTGTTTTCACTGTAATGTTCAGTGTTACCTTAAAAGGACCTGGAACATGTTCTTCTCATTGCAGTGGTACATTGCAGTCATACAGCATGGAAGCACAGACTATGATGGCATATAATTACTGTTTAGCCCAGACTACTGCATGCCTACCAGTTGTATAAGCTGTGGGGTGTACTTACTCCACTGAAGACTTACCTAAATATCTGTGCCACACACACACACACACACACACACACACACACACACACACACACACACACTATTGAATTCATCCCCTGCTTATGACCATAAGACATAATCTGTGTTCCATCATGCCTCATCTTCTGTCTGAAAACTCACTTTGCCAACTAACCCCCCCAACACACATCAAACACTACCACCTACCACATTGCTAACCGTCTTTCTCCTTTCTGTGCCCAGTTATTGTCATTCATGTTGTTTTCCTGCAGGATGGACAAACACCATACTTCAGCTACTATATTTCCAGTCATGTCACTGGACCTAGATCAATGGATGGGTGACTGCAAATTCACTCCAGGAGAAGCACCCATGTCCTTCATGGACAGAGGCCGTCAGTATTAAGTAGCATAGACTCTTATCTCTGTAAACTTTGCTCACCTAACCACCGACAACTGGGGCAACAGGGGATAAATATAGCTAGGCTTGTAAGGGCTCTAGGGCAGTTAGCCTAGTAGCCATCTGTGAACTTATGAACCTATGACTAGCACAGCAGAGCCCAGATAAATGCACCCTGGCAAAACAGCTGAAGATGCACTGCTCGGAGTAGCTAGTCATTATACAGAAATTCATTGTACGTATTCATTAATTTGATAACCAGGATCCCACACAGCACCCAAATTACACAATAAAAACATTTTAAAAAATGCTATACCAGAATTCACATTTGAATCATTAATTCAATTAAAGATTCTAATGTGATTACTGGTATGGCATTTTTTTACATTCATTAATTTGGTAAGTTTTAAATTGGATTTAAAAAATTACATTTGTAGATGCAAATGAGATGTGAAGTGCATCCTAACAGAAGCCAAAGGTTTCTTTACACAGAGAGATGAAGTGATAGAAATGTAAGTCATAGATTTCAGAGGGGTATGTTAACACTTCATTGCCAGTAAGTAGACTTTAAAGGCTTTTCATTCTGTACCTTCTTGCCATCCCATACATATGCTCTTCTAATCTGTTTAGAGATGCCAGTCCCTTTTCATTTTTGTGTATTTATTGAATGCAGACAGTCCCATTGGATTTAGTAAATCCCATCTTTCAAAGAGTGGAAGCTTAATGTAAAACAAAGAATATGCATACATCTTAAACAGTTTCATGTAAGAATTAAAATTAGCATTTATGGCTGTGGGGAGGATTGGAAGAGTAAAGGAACTGCATAGACATGAAGCTATGGCAAAACAGCAGTGGTCGGAGTACTGGTTGATGGCCGATTACAAGTGCATTAAATAGTTGCAGATGGTTTAGCAAAGAAACTGTGGACCGTTGAGATTTTGTTGGTGTCCACAGCTTAATGGGAATCAGGAGTTCATGAAGAAATGAAATGGAAGAAGGAAGGAAATCTGGGGGTGTCGCTGGATGGTAATGTTGGATGAGTGAAGAGTAATCCAGGTGACTGTGGGAATGAGAAAGTGCAGTGTGAAGACAAAAGGAAATTGAGTTTAGGAAAGAAGCTAAAAGAAGTTGCTTCTCCAGGTATGCGGATTTTATTTTTAGAAGGATCGTGTTGATATGTAAAAACACATCAAGGCATGGCTAGGACTGTTGTATGTATAACATTGGATATGCTGAAGATAGAAGGCTGAGTCACATATAGCAGTGTATGTAGGCATCAAGACACCTTATCAAGGGGGGATAGGGAAGTGGACAGACTGTGAACTGCGCAGTCCTTTGTATGTTAATATTTGTGTTTCTAAGACAGTTAAGATAGTAGCCTTTCATGGCTTGAGAAATTTAACACTAAATTTTATGCCCTTGTTAAAATCACTTTCATTTTGTTTTAAATTTTAACAAGCTGAGACCTTTCTTAATATCCTCTGTGATATTTTGACTTACTAAAGTAGTTTTTGTAAATGCGGTGGTGGTGCTGCGGCAGCGTTGTCGCCTCACGGTAAGACGCTGTCCGGTTCGATTTTCAGCTAGAGCGTCTTCTGCGTGGAGACATGCGTGAATGAACGTACCTTCGTTGAAGGTTGTGCGTCAGGCCTGGCAAGCCGGTACGTAAAAATCAACTGCCAATCATTAGCGGACTGGAGTTCCGCTGTAGCGACCCCTAACCGGGAAAAGCCGAAAGACGCAAACAAACAAAAGTAGTTTTGTAAATGCCTGTGTCCTCTTAAGTGTATCGATTCTGTCTTAAATCTCCGACAGTGCACATGTTTATTTTATTATGTTCACATTTGTTAACTGGGTGAGTGGGCTAGTCACAGAATCCTTTTGAGGTTTAACATGGGCCAGAAGGTAGTTTTTGTCACTCGGGAATAAAAAAAAAAAAAATCAGGAGTTCTAGTAACAGTAAGAAACATTGTTTTTAAGAAAGCTTGTAGAAGTACAAGGAGAGTTTCTGACATAATTTTGTTTTGTATGATGAACTGCATTAAAAATTGTAGATTTTTAGAAACAAAATGATTTTCAAGAGTGCACAGAGTACCAGTTTTTACACAGAACGGCATTTGAGTTGAGAGGCATTTAAGGGGTTAGGTATAAAAACGTTTGCATTAAGAGGAAGAATTTAAATAAAAGAAAAAGGAACTTCTAAGGAACTGCAGTCCGGAAGGTTTGAATTTAGAGAGGGAACAGAATTCCAAAGTTAAGGGCAGGTTTGAAAAAAAAAATGCTTTTACATGGTTGGCAAGAGAGCATGGGGTTCTGTAATATTGGAAAAGTGATTCTAGGAGGGCAGTGAGTGCTATTAACTGCAAGTGGCTGGCAGACCTTCTGTAGCCCTATATATTCCTTTATACATTCTCAACAATGCTGATTTCATGTAGTGTCATCTTATTGAGCACTAGTTTGTCTTTTTGTCCCCCACCCAAAATTAAGATGAGCTCTCTGACCCTCTGTTGGAGACCAGGCAGTCATAACCTTCTGGTGTACCCATTTTTGCATACTTCCCTTTGTCACTATTGCCTGCGCTCATCTCCTATGCCTGGCTCTCTTTCCCCCTTTATTTCCTTTGTGTTTGTTTGTGTCTTTCGGCTTTTCCCAGTTTGTGTAGGAAGAAATTATTTTTCTTTTAAAGACCTTTTCTACCATCTCTTTTTTTTTTCTCCTTTCCATTAGCATTTTCTGATGCTGCCACCATAGTACCTCTTGCGAGTCTTTCTTTTTCTGTTTGTAGTATCAAAATGTAGTTTTCCAAATCCTTCTTATAGTTGTTGCACACCTTCTCAGGGCACTGTGATGTTATTTAGGTGTGTGCAATATTCACTTTAAATTTCTTTTCTTTTCTCGACTGTATTACCTCCTTCCTCAAGACATTCTTTGAGATAAATGCTTATTTTTTATTTTAACCTTTCCAACATGAAAATTGTAATACTTGCATCAAAAACACCACAACAGTAAGAAATGTATTTATATCTCCAAAAAAGGAAACCAATCTGGTGGTCCCCAGCTATAAACAAACTATACAACAGAAGGAAGAAACTGTTGCAGAAAAGAGGAAAATCCCAGGATGCAAAAAACTCCCTCACCAGCCTCAGTAAGAAGCTGAGATCCCTCATAAAATCATCAAAAAAAAGCTAGTTACGAAAATAAAATTGCCAAAGATTCCAAAGACAACCACAAGGCATTCTATAGTTATGTCAAGAATCTGAATGGCAATGCTCAGAGCTACAACAGAATGGCATTAAATATACTGATTCCAAGGATATTGCCAGTATCCTGGCAGATCGATTTAGTGCCAACTTCACCCCCCCTCACCCCCTAAAGGGCCCATCTCAATACCAAAAGATTGCCAAATTCCGGTAATCACGGCCACAGAGGTAGAAACCGCAGTCTCCAAAGCTAAGAATACAGCATCCATGGGACCAGATGACATCCCAGGCTGTGTACTACATGAACTACAAAATGAACTGGCACCTCACCTAAGTGTCATGTTTAATCATAGTCTCACCTCAGGCTTCGTGCCCACTGAGTGGCGCACAGCTACAGTTATCCCACTCCACAAGGGGGGATCCACCTTGGTCCCGGGAACTACCGTCCCATTAGTCTGACAAGCCTGATCTGCAAGGACATGGAACGCATTATCATGGAACTTATAAACAAAGACATTGGCAACCTTCAAACACTGGACCCCACCCAATTTGGGTTTGTGAAGGGCCGATCTTGTCTCCTGAATCTGATTGACATCTTCAAATTCGTCTCCAGAGCTGTGGACGAGGGTAAGGCAGTCTACACAGCCTATCTGGACCTCGCCAAGGCCTTTGACACCATCCCCCACTCTGGAATCATAGATAAACTTACTAAGCTGGACATAAATCCTTATGTGACTCGATGGGTTGCCAACTGGCTTACTGACGGAACCCAGACTGTAAAAGTAGCCGACTCCAAATCCAGCTCCAGGCAAGTGACAAGTGGAGTACCTCAGGGTTCAGTCCTGGGACCACTTTTGTTTGGCATCTACTTCTCTGAAGTACAGGCCAACACTAAGGGGCTCTGGCTAACAAAGTTCGCAGATGACTGCAAACTGGGCGCCATTATTGAATCCCCAAATGATGTGTATATTCTACAAAAGGGCCTTACAGAAACAGATGCCTGGTGCCAGAGCCATGGGCTCAAGCTTAATGCCAAGAAATGTATAGTTATCCACTTTGGGAAAAAAACATGTACCCATGAATTACCACATAGGTGGCAGTACACTAAACATCGAAAGTGTGATGAGAGACTTAGGGCACAGGTGGACAGTGGTCTCACTTTCGATAACCACATCGCCACAACAGTCAGGAAATCCTACTATGTGGCACACCTCATCACTAAGGGCTTTTCATCCAGAAAAAAGGAGGTCATTGTCCCACTGTACTCATCCCTCATTAGACCCATTATAGAGTATAATGCCCCGTTTGGTATGTACCTCACAAGACATCTGCAACAGCTGGAAAGGCCACAGAAATACCTCACTAAAAGAATCACAGGCCTAAATCAGATTCCATATGCTGACTGTCTAAAAAAAAACTCCAGCTATACTCTGGCATATCGTCTACTCAGAGGCGATCTCTGCTTAACATACAAGGCCATGTCAAACCCTGAGCTGTTGGACATGCTCCACTTAAAGAAATCCCAATCCCTCAGAGCCACACGCTCCAGGGATCTAAACCTTGTCATCACAATGAACAAAACATGCTGGAGGGATAGGTTCCTGACCCAGAGACTCCCCATACTCTAGAATAGACTGCCCATACATGTCAAGCAGAGCGCCTCCTTGGCCCTCTTCAAAAGGAACCTTGATGATTGGATGGGAGATAGGAAATTCACCCTGGGGATCATGTCAGTCACCCTGCTAGACAAGGGTCCAGAGAAGTAAATATTGGTGGAAGAAATATCCAGGGAATTGTTATGGCTAGGCTTGTATTGGCCCTATGAACCTATGCTGCTCACATAAGGAGCATCACATGGTTATGTCATTGTGTTATCACTGATGATTGTGACTACAATGTCCACCCATCCATACCTCATCTTTCATAAATTTCCAGAAAAATTGCTTAAACAAATGTCTCTTGCATGGATAAGGCCCTGTCCCTGTAGGTGACAGCAAAATAAGTATTCCGTTTGCCATCTTCAACTTGCTTTCTTTTATTATACAGGTATTGCCAAAGTGCAATCATATCCATTCCTGTGAAATTCTTACTCACAAATTATTCCCTGCTTGAGTTTGCCTTTTGGGTGACCCTTACTTTTGCTTGCTATGCCTAATGTTGCTATTTCTGCTTCTCCCACATGCTGCTTTATTGTATATAATTTAACTTCTGTAAACTCACTTGATGTTCATGTTTTTCACTGTTGCAGTCATTACATTTGGGTTATCTGCTTGCAGATGGACCTAAGTCAGCCTTTTTAACAAAGTCTTGGGTTCTGCGTCTGTTGCTGTCTCTTCTTCCGTGACGTCAGGTCGTCAAGGGTATAAAACATGCAGCCAACGTCATTACATCAGTCTTTCTTGCCATGCGGTGCCCGAAACAGAAGCAGTTCCCAAGTGCCGGTCGGCCGACTCCTGAAATTTTCATTTTTGAGTTTCAGAACCAAAGTCTTCAACTAAAAGCTAAGTACCCCATTGGGGAAACTTTTTCTTGCTCTAAACCGATGTCAGTAAAAGTAAATAATTTAATAATCTAATTTTGTAATATGTTATAAAGATTTGTACTACACCATTTCTAATACAAATGTATTAGTCTTATTCATCTATTCTTAGCTAAATTTTTCCTTTTTCCTACTGAAATATAAAATATAAAATCTTAGGCTTGTACTGTAATTGTTAAAACTTCTTATGTACCAAGTTATACTGTTATTGTCTTTGTCCTGACCTTTTATGTTGTTGTAATTTGTGGAGCTTTTCTCCCCGGGCCTCCACTGAAAATGGACATATATCCAGCTGGACTAGCCCGGTCAACAAATGTAAAATAAAATAAATAAATAAATAAAATAAAATAATTGCATTTCTTGTGGAAAGCAAATACCTCATAAAGATTTTAATTCGTACTGTATTCCTTGCCTAGGCCCTGACCATGACGTACCTCACTGTCGGTTTTGTGCCTTATTTAAACCACGAACTATCCGTTGTCTGTATATTTGCCCTTTGAAATTTTTTGGTGCTCTGTTCAATTATCCTGATATCAATTCGGTAAGCCATCCGACTACCAACATTCCAAAGAAACGCAAAGATAAAGACAGAGACAGACCGCCCAGTTTGCCGGTACTCAGTGAGGCACTTTCGCAGCCCCTGATACCCACTACTTCAGATTCGCAGGCCTCTAATGAGACCCATTCGGAAGTCCGGTATGCCGCGAGGTGCTTCAAGTGTGGAACCTGTGGATGTCTCTACCTTGGATGGGTCCGGAGCCATTGTGCAGGCACCGGCTTCTGAGGGTGTATTCGGGCCTCCTGACTTGCATATTAAACCAGCGTCATCTTCTTCTTCAAGGCCGAAAACTCGAACCATGCCTAGAAAACTGATGCCCAGACCACATGGTCAGGCCTCTATGCCTAAAGAACAAATGATAAGAATGACTGAAGATCTTATTACTTTAATCAGGGGAAGCCCAACCTTCCCCATCTAAGAGACCTAGGACTGAGTTTGCTTATGATACTTCTGACCAGGATTCTGAAATTTCTGTTTCCTCTGATGAGCAGGATTTACCCTTATTTACCTATGAGGATTCTGATGTAGAGGACTCTATTTCCTCTGCTTCCCCTCCAGAGGATTTCTCTTTTGGTGAAACCTTGCATACTCTCAGGGAGCTTTTTCAATGTGAAAGTCAGGATTTCTCTGATTCTAAAAAGAGGCTTAGGGATTTCTTACTCCTGCTCCAGCATAGACCTTTAGCTATACCTCCTGTACTGGACATTGCTGATGATGCCTTTTTGGAATCTAGCATGGCCCCTGACTCTTTACCTCCTGCTTCCAGAAAACCTGATAGATATATTACAGGCTTCCTGACTCTTACAAGTTCCTTTTCAAAAATCCTACTGCGGATCCTGAAACCATTTCACAGGGACCCAAGGGCATTAAAGCTACTACTGCCAAAAATCCTACCCCCTCTGATAGATAGATGGGGTAAGAAGGTATACGCTTCTGCAACTCTGGCCATTAGGGCCTTGAATTGCCATTTTCATATGTTAAAGTAACAGGTGCATATTACTGGATTGCTTAAACAGAAAATGATGTTGACTCCTGATTGTGCTGAAAATAAGGATTTACAGGATATTATGCATTCTGCTGAACAAGTTGGTAAACATACATTGCAATGTGGTTTTGATTCACTAGAGGCATCTTGCAGGGCTGCGGTAACTGGGTCTGTACTTAGAAGGCATGCTTGGCTTAAGGAGCAATCCTTGCCAGGTCATGTTAAAGCGAAATTACTGGATGCTCCCTTAAATCAGGGCCACCTGTTTGGCAACAAGGCAGAAGAAGTTCTTAAAAAGATGGAGGAAAAAGCTAAATCTATGCAAACTGTTAAAGACTTTTTATAAGTACAACCTCCAAGATTTGATGGACATTGGCCTTCTAATAATTGGTCCTTTCCTGCCTCTTTCAGACCTTCTCACTCCAAACTCAGATCCAGCAGAGCACCCAGGCGTCAGTCCCAGGGGGGACACAGGACTAAGCAGTGGGGGGCCTCCACTTCCAAATTTGGGAGTAATAAAACTCGCCCCTATGGTAAACTGTCTCAATGGCTTCTTTTTAAAACTTCCAAGCACTTCTCAACTGACTGCCCCTTTGGGGGGAAAGATTGCACTTCATGCAAAGAACTGGGGACTCATTACCCAGGACAAATGGGTTTTAAATATAGTGTCCCAAGGATACAGATTTCACTTCCACACGTCACCAACTCCAAGCGGTTGGCTGGATCTACCTCCAAAGCAGTGGGCAGAGGCCCAAAAGCAAGTACTCTCTCTCTTAAGCATAGGGGCTATTCAGTTAGTACCAGAAGAGAAAAAAAGGGACAAGGTTTCTACTCGAGACTTTTCCTGGTACCCAGAAAAGACAATTCATGGCATCCTATCCTGGACCTGCCTACTCTAAACACCTTTCTGGTGATTCCAAAATTCAAGATGCTGACTCTTCACCAGTTGCTTCCTGTGTTAAGCAAAGATGCCTGGTTGGCAACACATCCTAATCAGGGAGTCTTGCAGAAGATACCTACGCTTCAAAGCAGGCTACACGCACTATCAGTTCTCTGCACTGCCTTTTGGCTTATCTACTGCACCCAGGGTTTTCACAGAGTGCCTAGCTCAAGTCATTGCATTTTGCAGGCAAAGAAATATTCAAATATACCAATACCTGGACGATTGTCTAATTCAGGCAGAGAACCAGGACATACTTATGAATCATCTGGCTTTTGTACAGAGGGTGCTAACTTGTCTGGGGTACATCATAAATGAAAAGAAATCACACCTGGTACCTTGTCAACAAATTATATTCCTGGGAGCAAGCTTGAATACAACTTCCCAGATGGCTTTCCTCATGCCAGAGAAACAAATTCACTTGACAACCTACTTCAAACAAGTGGTCACAAAAACCTGCTATCTGCAAGGCAAGTACTACAAGCCTTGGGGTTCATGGCTTCCTGCATTCTTCTAATTCCATATGCAAGACTGCATATGAGGAAACTACAATGGTATCTAAAAAGCCTATGGTGTCAACATTCTCAGGATCTAGAAGCAATGATTCCTATCATTCCTTGTCTACGCCTAGAGTTTTTTTGGTTGGCAGAGGCCTGCCACCAAAACAAGGGACTACCATTCACACTACCCCCTGCCGCCCCAACCCTAACAGCAGACACATCAGACTATGCATGGGGGGGGCGCACCTGGCAGGGAAGTGCATTCAGGGCAAATGAAACCCAATTCAAATGCACCTTCACATCAATCATAAAGAAATGTTAGCTGTACAGAATGCCCTGACAGCCTTCAAGGACTACATTCTTCCAGGACAATTAATGGTAAAGACGGGCAACACCTCTGTTATGTAGTACATAAACAAGCATGGGGGTACACATTCTTACCCCCCCCCCCTCTGCAGAGTAGCCATGGCATTGTGGAACACAGCCTTGAGCTACCAAGCACATCTAAAAGCTCAATTCCTGCCAGGAAAACTAAATACACTGGCATATGGACTAAGCAGAACCCTCATGGACCCACACGGCTGGAAACTGGAACCAAGGATTTTCAACATGTTGACAAGCAAATAGGGGAGCCCAGATATAGACCTGTTTGCCTCCCCCCAGAACTATCAATTGGAAACATTTTGTGCAAGGACTCCCCACAGACAAGCTTGGAACTTCAGCTATCAGTTTATGCATTTCCTCCTCTGCATCTCCTCTCCAAAGTACTACTAAAGATAAACAAGACAAACCAAGGAGGATTTTGATTGCACTAGCCTGGCCATGCCAACACTGGTACCCCCTCCTGCGCAGTGTGTCACTGTTGGCCCCATGGCTCCTGCCTCAGACTCCTACCCTGCTGTCTCAGCAGGAGAACCAGATTCTGCACCCTCAGTTTTATGCACTGAACCTAGCAGCCTGGCTATTTACCTAACCTCTCCTTTACCATCCCTCAGTAAACCAGTGATGGATGTCATTTTAGAGGCAAGGAGGCCTAGTACTAGAAAATCTTATGCTGAAAAATGGAAAAGATTCTGTGCCTGGAACCAATCTCATGGGATGAGCACAGTGGTGCCCAGTTTACCTCAGATTTTACAATACTTAACTGAGATGCTTCACAAGGGCCTGTCTTTTTCCTCAATAAAAATTCATGCCTCAGCCATTTCAGCTCATTATAACACAGAACCTCCCCATTTCCACTGCCCAAGCAGTTTCTCAGAGGGGCCACAAATTTAAGACCACTCAGGCGAACTCCAACTCCAGCCTGGGACCTTAATTTTGTATTGGAGAAACTCACCCTTCCTCCTTTCAAGCCAGCTGCTACTGCAGATTTAAAATTCCTTTCTTGGAAAACAGCTTCCCTTTTAGCCATCACTTCAGCAAGAAGAGTATCTGAATTACAATCCCTTATGGCAGTGGAGCCATTCATCATCTTTCATGTGGACAGGGTGTCCCTCAGGACCAATCCCTCTTTCATGCCAAAGGTGGTATCCAGTGTGGCCTTTAATCAGTCCATTCGTTTACCTACCTTCTTTCCTAATCGACAGAACAAAGGGAAACGGATATTGCACTCCTTAGATGTGCACAGACAACTTAGATTCTACTTGGACAGGTCTAAACCTCAAAGGAAATCTGAACAACTGCTGGTGGCATTTGCTGCAGGGACAGAGGGGAAGGCTATTTCAAAGCGAATTATCTCCAAATGGATAGGCCATTGCATTCACTTCTGCTATAAACACCATGGAAAACCTATCCCACAGGGGATCAGATCCCACTCAACCAGGGCTTCATCTACCTCTACAGCCTTTCTCAGAGGCATACCTACCAGGGACATCCTAGAAGCTGCTACCTGGAGTTCTGTACATACTTTCACCAAGCATTACCACTTGCCAATTTTCTCTAAATCCAGAGCTGGCTTTGCCACTGCAGTTTTGCAGGGCCTTATAGCTGGTCCTAATGCTATCTAAATTCCTCCTCCCATCCTTAGCTCTGGGAATCTACCCAAATGTAATGACTGCAACAGTGAAACACGAAGAAGATAGTACAGTTTTGTACACTTACCATAAATGTAGATGTTTGAGTGTATTCACTGTTGCAGTCCTGGTTACCCTCCCTCCAGCCTCCTGACTTCGTTTGGCTATACCTCTTCTCTCCTTTTCAATGCTTAAAAGCTTTTTGGTGTATTTGCCTTTTTGTTTGAGGTATAACCTTGTATATTTACAGGTTTAATTGCTTCCCTTTAGGGGGGTACCTGACATCTGGGACAAGAAAAACTGATGTAATGACGTTTGCTGCATGTTTTATACCCCTGACGACCTGACGTCATGGAAGAAGAGACAGCAACCGACACAGGACCCAAGACTTTGTTAATCAGGCCGACTGAGGGCTACCTGCAAGCAGATAACCCAAATGTAATGACTGCAACAGTGAATACACTCGAACATCTACATTTATGGCAAGTGTACACAACTGTACTTTTTGTTTCTCCCACACTTGTTAACTGTTATATAATTAGTCATTGAATTTTACTATTCCTGTAAAAATACATATTTTCCTGTAAAAAAAAACTTTTTTCTTTTTCTCTTCTGTTGTAGCTCTTTGAGCTGCTTGTTTTCTTTTTTAATAGAATTGCATATATATTACAGGAGCTTTTCTCCTTGGGTCGCCTCTGAAAATGGGTTTGAGCTCAGTTGGACCAACCCAGTTAATAAATGTCAAATAAATAAATTCTGTATTTTGGCAGCATTTATACTTTACATGTAAAACCGTTAATGTGATTTTTTTATTTTTTTTTTCTTACTTGTTTTTCTAGAATGTGATGTGTAGTGCATAGTTTCATAGCACTTCTCTTGTTCTATTAAAATACAGTGATCTCTGTTCCACTCTGGAACCAGATATTAAAAGTAAAAGAAGTAGTAGTTAGTAGATGTGACCTTGTGCTGAAAGTGCTATTATTTTGTGGAAGATTGGCTACTTGTATTTAGTGTTCGCATGGCTCGAATACGTAATTGTCCTTAACAGACTTATTTACCCTTGGCACAATATTTTCTTCCCCCTACAGAATGTTTCACATACTTTCACATGTTTAAAAAAATGTATATATTCATTTTCCCCCTCTGTGGCATTTCTATCACTGTTGTTATCCTCACTATATATCATGTTGGCAGTTGAATTAAATCACAAGATACTTCTTTAGGAATTTGTCTCCCTTCATCTTACATCGTTCCATCTATTACATCTTTCCATCTATCACATCTGAAAATGTAATGCTTTAGAAAGATTCACATAGAAAAGTATTTGTAGTTCCATTTTGTTATGTACAGTTACTGGGGTCATAAAGCTGTTCTAAGGATTCGCAGCTCTACTGTCATAGTTGCATTATTTTTTTCCTCTGGGCCTTTATAGATGGTGAGGGTGAGCCTTTGGTTAGTTCTGAATATTATGTAAACCTATAAAATAATTTAAATGTCTGGGAGTATGTGCAAAGGGGGATTAGGGTGGTCTTATGGTTAAGGTGTTTGCATTGCAAGCACAAGGTGCAGGGTTTGAGTCTCACAAGGGATAATTGGCTAGGCTTAAAATGGCTCCAAGGGCAGTTAGCTTAGTACTAATCTATGAAAGTAAAGCAGTGGTACAGATACTAGAGGAGCATGTTATAAGTCACTGAATTACTCACTGCTAAGAAGAAACATACAAAAGCATTTTTAAAGTGTTTTGTCATACCTTCATGACTTAATTTTTGCACCACTGTATGTGATCATAAACCTCTGATTAAGACTTTCATTTTAACAGTGAACTTTTCAGTCCATATCAAAAGGAGAGAGAAAATAGCAAAGCTCATTGGCATCAGCACACGGAAAATGAAAACTTATGGTGATCTTGACATAAACTCAGGGAAAATATGGAATGTGCCTGTAGACTTTATGGATGCATGCTGAGCACATGCAGACACTTCCATTAAATTATAGGGACCCATGCTTAACGTGATGTCACCCTGCGAAAACACTACATTTTATTTGGGCCATGGTTTCAATTAAAAGTTTACTTTTTTATTGAAACATGGCCCAAATAAATATGGGTACACTATGGGAAAAATGTATTGCGAAACGTAATTCTCCAGGTGCTGCAATATTGTACTTCACTGTAATGTAAGGCTCTGTATGAAGTACATCAGTTAAGTTGATGCTAAAGCACTGTTACTGTGCAAGGATGTTTTTTTGTGAGTATCAAATGTTCTTTTTTCTAGTTTGTAGGGATACGTTGATCTGTGTATGCTCATGATTCATAAAGACGTTGTCTAATTTAACGTGAAATTGCTAGAAAAAAAGAATATACAAGTAAGGCTAGAAATGACCAGTTTTGTTGGCAGCATCAGGCACTCTATGTATACTGCCATTTCTAATATTCTAATTTGTGGTGATTTTCTAAGGTTGGAAATAAGATACTCTGGCTGACTGATGGAAGTAAAGTGGAGAAGGACTGCTGAGACAAGTTTTGAAACCCAGTATCCGTTTTTTAAAGCTGTGTTACCTCTGTTTGCTTTAATATCAAAACACTTTTAGAGAATATGCAGCATGTATGTAGGAAAACAGTTAGAATCACAGAAAATATCATCTTTACTGTTTCTTCCCAAAATTGGCAGTGACTACTTCCATTCTAAGTGAAAAGTAGAGACTAGGGTATTTATAAGCTCTTCAGTTGAGCTGTTGAATTGCATTGTGGGCTAAAAAAAGTTTTCCAATAAAATAAGATCACATCAGAATGTTTGCCCTCATGAGGGAATTCAGGGTTAGAAAATTAACAGTAGTAGTAAGCAGTAATCGTTCTGTTGACAAGTTTGGACTATGTAGAACTTTATGACAAAATAAATATATATTTTTTCTGTTTCTGTCCATGTTAGTCCTTTTAAATGTACTGTTAGTGATTTACCTGTATAACTATATTTGTAAATTAACCATTGACTTAATGTGTAGTTCTATTTAATTCACTGTTTGCATGCCTTTGTCCCACATTCTATGTTACTTAAACCTTTTTATACTAGTGAGCGCAGTTTTTTTTCTTAACGCTAAGGTTGGCACCTTAAAAAAAACTCACCTGTACTCCTGAAAATGTCAATGATAACCTTATTGAACGCATTTTTATGTGTGTTACATATTATGAAACCACTTATTTCAATGCCTGTTAGTGAAAACAGTACAGCTATGCATTTGTTTCTTTAAAGTTACAGTGTGTTATTGTCTTGAATATTTTTGTAACTTGTTTAATGCAGATATTTTATTGGAAAATGCATTTAGAAACTTGGTATAATTGTCTTCCCCAAGGTCTGTGGTTGAAAAGAGTCTGTGTGGGCCAGTCTGTTTCCCTGGTTATCATTCAAGTTCAGTAAATAAAAGAAAAAATAAACCTTTAAAGGGATCTTTGCTAATTTATGTTCATTTCCCTCACCATGAATGCACACATAATGTCCATGCATTGCAATCACAGTAGGCAGAGTTAGTCAGCTGCCTGACCAATTACCAAAAGCAATATTAATATTAACATTGTTATGTTGCAGTTAAATGACTCAGTGGTCCCTGTAATATGTTACACAGTTTATTCTCATAATTAATGTAATATGTTCTTGAGCCTAGCATTATTAATGTAACTGTACATGTAATTATTTTCGTATGAATTATCAGAAAGCCTTTTAATATAGTCCCACTATTTTACCACTTTGTATTGCAAATTTAGATTTCTGTATACTGAATTTATTTGTAAGTCTTGTGCTTTGAGCAATTTGTCAGGTCCAAAGGATTTTTACTTTTTTTCAGTGCCATATTTTATGAGGTGGTTAAAACACAGACCTCCTTTAGGTGCAGAAGTCCATCACAAACACAGAGCCATGATTGCAATATTTTTAAATACTAGCAAGAAAGATCTGCATAATTAAAAGGTCCAAAGAAGTATGCAGAGTTTGTAAAGGCTTTTCTTACATTGTTCAAATCTCTTGAATAGCATTTTTAGGGATGAAGGATCTTCTGTTACATTCCATTTACTTGTATTTTCTGATGGGTAACGTGTATTAACTACTAATACTATAGATTACTGCATAATCTGGCTTTCGGTTGCCCTAACATAGAAGAAATGTACTTAAATGACTGGATGCAGATAGTTTAATTAGAATGATCAGCTTGGAAGCAAATTGTGCTCTAGCAACATTTTTAGGTAACATTTGTTAAATCCTGACATTGAAATGAAAATGATCACAAAAAATCTGCTCATTTTAGCCTCTGTCAAGGTATGTTAAGCTTTTCCTGCAGGCACCTTTTTGTTATATCCTCACTTCAAGTCTACTATCCCACTGTGGGACCTTAATGGCACACTGGAAGAGGTGATTCCTAATCCCCCATTTGAACTAAGAAATCCTGCAGATTTAAGGTTTCCTATGAAAGACGCACTTCTTCGTAGCTATTACCTTTCAAGAAGGATTTTAGAGTTGCCTTGTGCATTCATTCACCCTGTATCTGTTTTCACAAGGATAGAGTCACCCTGTTCAAGTCCTCCTTTCTAGCCTAGTGTCACCACAGAGTTTACTAAAGACCAGTCAGTTGTCATTTCAGACTTCTAGTTTTGTTCCTTTTGAGATGAATATCTCTGAACATTGTTTGGATGTCCACAGACCACTCAGATTTTGTTTGGACAGAAAAAAAACTTTTTAAGATAGGATCCATAGCATTTGTTTCCTTCTCTTTGAAGAGAGTGCGTCAAAAGTTTATGGAGTTACACTTTCTACTATGTTCCTCCAAATGTGTTTAGATTTGCTTTGCAAACATAATGCTAATCTTTATACTTACTACCAGTGCTCATATCACTAGATCCATGGCTGCTTCACAAGCCTTTTTCATAAATGCTTCAGTGACATTTGTACAGCTACTACACGAGCATCTCTTTGAGTACTTCTGTGAAATGTTATAAATCACGTCATCTTTAGGGCAAAATCAGCTTTTGGAGCTGAGGTAATGCAGGGTGTTATGTGAAGGTAAGCTACACTGGTGTGTTGGCTTGGGCTTGCATCTAAGAAGTGATGAAAGAGAAACTCACAATGTCAGATATGAAACTTCTACACTTACCTAATGATAGATCCATGTCGGTAGTTTCAAATCTGTTAATATTCCTGGCTACCAGCCCTTGCTTTAGGAGTCATGTGGGTGCTGTCATCTTTGGTGATATTTTTTGCGGGTTGCTTCAAGCTGCATACTTCTGAGATCTGCAGAAAGACCCTTTGGAACCAGGGATTATAGGTAAGGAAGACAGGGGCTACAGTAGCATTTTTTTAATGAGTTTGTAAGTAATATTCACAGAGATGGCAGAGTTAAAACTGCTAACGCATGTTTATCATAACAGTAAATCTGCAGCTTTCTTGACTTGTCTCCCAAGTTTTTAAAAAGTTCCTATTGTGGGAAAAGCCTTATAACTGACACGTTTGCTGCTTCCTCAAAGTTTGATTGACACAGCTGCATCCTGAAATATGTATCCTTATCCCTTACAGCATAAAACTGTTGTATGGAGTACACTAACTGTCAACTCTGAAGTATTTCAAAAAGTAATGCAATTATGTGCAAAGGCATCACCAACAAATGAAAACAGTCATGTTTTGTAATGGAAAAAGCCCATTGTACCCCTACTCCCTTACTTTGTTTTTCTCATTCTGAGAGTGCTGCAGCTAAGAAGCTGCAAGCAGAAAAAGTAAGTGACTCAATCTTTCTCCAAGATGGCATGATCTTGGTTTAACAGCATTCTAAAATGTGATGTAAACTGCACTGCAGCATATAACAAGCAAAAAGAAATGGGTCAAAGCAGCATTAAGCATCTGTATTTAAGTTATACAACTTGAAAAAATTGATCGAAGGAAAACAGTTCATATCACTTACCACTTGTCGCCTGCAAAATATAGTGTAATACAATTATTTAAAATTGTCAGCAGTTTAATGATTTTCAATTACCAATCATTTGTTAACCAGATCAGTGGACTATTCTACGAGTCCTTTTCAGCTGTGACTCTGTCCACTATGGCAAGGATAAATGCAACACACATATATACTCAGATGATGTTCATCGTGTTTCACTGTTGCAGTCATTACTCTTGGGTTGTCCTGCTGGCAGGCTACCCGCAGTCGGCCAGAATTCCAAAGTCTAGGTCCGGTGTCGGTTGCTGTTGCCTCTTCCCGGACGTCAATGCGCCAGGGGTATAAAAGATGCAGCCGACGCCTTTTTCTTCAGTCTTTCTTGCTGCGCGGTGCCCGAAGCAAAAGCAGTTCGCAAGTGCCGGTCGGCCGACTCCTGAGATTTTCAAAGCTGAATTTCAGAACCAAAGTCTTCATTAAAGCTAAGTACCCCGTTGGGGAAACTTTTTTCTTGCTCCAGACCAATGTCAGAAAAAGTTAACAATTGTATATCTTGTGGGAAGCAAATACCTCATAAGGATTTTCACTCTTACTGTATTCTTTGCCTAGGCCCTGATCACAAAGTTGCTAGCTGTCGGTTTTGTGCTAGATTTAACCAACGCACTATCAAGCGTCGGTTCGATTTTTCATTTCATTACTTTGGCTGAAGATTTAATTATATAATGCCGGCGGAACAGCCGACAACCGGAGTTTACAAAAAACACAAGGACAAGGATAGGCATCTGAGGTCCAAAACCAACGACGAAGCCTCTTCTAGGCCAGTCGCCAGTTCGCCGGTTCTCAGTGAGGCACTTTCGCAGCCCCTGGCGCCCGCTACCTCAGAGCCACAGGCCGCTACTGAATCTCACGTGGAGCCGACTGGGCCTCTGGAAACTCAAGGTATTTGACACTCTGAAATCAATCCCTCAGATGGGTCCGGAGCCGCTGAGCAGGCATCGGCTTCTGAGGGTGTCTTCAGACCTACACAACTATATGTTAAGCCATCTTCAGCTTCAAAGACAAAGAAACAAGTACAGCATTCTCCTATTCAGACTTCCATGCTTAAAAATCAGATGCTCAAAATGGCCGAAGACCCAATTACCTTGATCAGGGGTTCTCATCCCCCTCCTGATAAGAGGCCTAGGCAAGAGACAGAGTATGATTCTTCTGATCAGGTTTCTATTTCCTCTGATTCCTCTTCTGAACAGGATTACTCCATGCTTCCTTATGAGGATTCTGATGCTGAAGAATCCATTCCTTCAGCCTCTCCTCCTGAGGACTATTCTTTTGGGGAAACACTGCATACTATAAGGGAGCATTTCCACGGGGAGAGCCAAGATCATTCTGAATCTAAGAAAAGGTTCAGAGACTTCCTGCTTCTTCCTCAGCACAGACCCCTTGCTATTCCACCTGTTCTAGACATTGTAGATGATGTATTTTCAGAGTCCGGACTGTCCCCTGACTCTTTACCCCCTGCACCTGCTAAGCCAGACAGATACTACAGGGTCCTGGATTCTCATAAATTCCTATATAAAAACCCCGCTGCTGACCCAGAAACTATATCTCAGGGTCCCAAGGGGGTTAAAGCTTCCACTGCAAAAAACCCTGTCCCCTCTGATAGGGATTCTAGGGCTGTAGACATATGGGGGAAAAAAGTTTACACCTCTGCTACCCTGGCTGTAAGGGCTTTCAATTTCATATGCTTAAATATCAGCAATATTTAATGTCATTACTTAAACAGAAAATGTTGACAAATACTGAATGTTCAGAGAACAAGGAATTGCAGGATTTATTGCATGCATCTGAACAAGTGGGAAAGCATACTATGCAATGTGGTTATGATTCACTGGAGGCCTCTTGCAGGGCCACTGTTACAGGTTCTGTTAGAAGTCATGCTTGGTTAAAGGAACAAAATCTACCTGATCATGTTAAAGCAAAATTATTAGATGCACCATTACAGCATGATACTTTGTTTGGTACTAAAGCAGAAGAGGTGTTGAAAAAAATGGAGGATAAAGCAAAATCCATGCAGACAGTCCAGGATTTCTTACAGGTGCAGCCACACAGGTTTAGCAGGAACTGGCCTTCTAAAAATTGGTCCTTTCCAGTCTCAGACGGACCACAAAGAGGCAGATACAGGCGTCCCAGAGGCAGATCTCAGCCCCACGGCTAATACAGGCTTAAACAATGGGGTGCTCCTACCTCCAAAAGTGGAGAAGACAAATCACAGCCTTACAGGAAACAGTCCCAATGACTTTCCTCTACCAGTTCCAAACAGTTTTCTTTTGACAGCCCCCTTAGGGGGAAAACTAGCACTTTTTTCATCAAATTGGCAAATCGTTACCAAAGACAAATGGGTCTTGAACATAGTGTCCCAAGGCTACAGGTTCCATTTTCACACTCTACCAAAGGTCAAAGGGCATGCCAGACCTGACACACAATCAATGGGCAGAGACACAAAACAAATTACAGCCCTCATGGACATGAGGGCCATTCAGCAAGTACCACAACAAGAGCAGGGGCAAGGATTTTACTCCAGACTTTTCCTAGTGCCCAGGAAGGACAAAACCTGGAGACCAATTCTGGACCTGTCTATACTAAATACGTTTCTGGAAGTTCCAAAATTCAAGATGCTGACTCTTCAGCAGCTACTGCCCATGCTGGGCAAGAGGGCTTGGCTCGTAACTTTGGACCTAAAAGAGGCATACCTGCATGTCCCAATCAGACAATCTTGCAGAAGATACCTCAGATTCATAGCTGGCTCAATGCATTACCAATTCTCTGCACTGCCGTTTGGCTTATCTACTGCGCCCAGGGTCTTTACAAAATGCCTGACACCAGCAATTGTGTTTTGCAGGCAAAAAGGAATTCAAATATATCCCTACTTGGACGACTGCCTAATTCAAGCAGAGAACAAAGACACTCTTCTAAAGCATCTGGCGTTTGTAAAAAGATTACTAATTGGCCTAGGGTACCCAGTAAATGAAAAGAAATCAAAACTAGTGCCCTCTCAAGAGATAATATTCCTGGGTGCAGGCTTATCTCATGCCAGGCAAACAAAAACAACTGACTACTTACTTCAAGAACTTGGCAACAAAAACCCACCTATCTGCAAGGAAAATCCTGCAGGCCTTGGGTTTCATGGCATCCTGCATTCTACTAATTCCATATGCCAGACTGCATATGAGGAAACTACAATGGTATCTGAAAAGTGTTTGGACTCAGCATTGCCACAGCCTGGAGACAGTAATTGCACTCATTCCCTGCCTACAACAGGAGTTTCGATAGTGGGCAGAAGCCTGTCACCACAACAAGGGTCTGCCATTCAATTTACCCACAGCCGGACAGACACTGACAACGGATGCATCAGATTATGCCTGGGGGGCCCATATGGCAGGAAAATGTATTCAGGGCACATGGCCTGCAAACCAGAGGCATCTTCACATCAATCAAAAAGAGATGCTAGCTGTTCGAAATACCCTGACAGCTTTCAAGGACCTGCTTCATCCAGGACAGTTATTGATAAAGACAGACAACACTACGGCCATGTGATACATAAACAAGCAGGGAGGTACACATTCCTATCCCCTGTGCAGACAAGCAATGGCCTTATGGGACACAGCATTGGCTTTTCAAGTTCACCTGCAAGCACGATTCCTGCCAGGAAAAACAAATACTCTGGCAGACGAACTAAGCAGAAACCTCATGGATCCCCATGAATGGAAACTGGATCCACAAGTTTTCAGCATGATAATAAGGAAATGGGGATGCCCAGACATAGATCTATTTGCCTCCCCTCACAACTGTCAATTGCAGAGATTTTGCACAAGGATTTAGCACAAGCAAGCATGGAAAGTGGACGCCCTATCATTCAGCTGGAGCAGTCTAACAGTATATGCTTTTCCCCCACTGCCTCTCCTTCCCAGAGTACTCCTAAAGGTCAGACAAGGGAAGCCAAAAATTATTCTGATTGCACCAGACTGGCCACGCCAGCACTGGTACCCAATCCTAAAGAGCTTGTCTCAAGGTCCAGCATGGAAATTGCCTCAAATGCCTCACTTGCTGACCCAACAAAACAATTAGATCCTGCACAGCCAACTCAGGACCTTAAATCTGGCAGCATGGTGGATAATGTAGCCATTCAGAACACTCTTCTTTCAAAGGCTGTTATGGATGTTATCTTGGAGGCCAGGAGGCCCAGTACCAGAAAATCTTATGCAGAAAAATGGAAGAGATTCTGTTCTTGGAACCAGGAACAAGGCATTGACATGTCTGTACCAAATATCCCTCAGATTTTACAATACCTAACTGAGATGCTGAACAAGGGCCTTTCTTTCTCATCCGTTAAGGTTCATGCCTCTGCCATTTCTGCACATTACAATACGGAACCACCTATCTTTTTTCATCCTTTAATAAGGCAGTACCTCTGAGGGGCCAAAAACATTAGGCCTCCAAGGAGAGCACCAATTCCGGCATGGGACCTCAATTATGTTTTGGAAAAACTCACACTGCCTCCTTTCGAGCCAGCATCAACAGCAGATATAAAATTCTTATCCTGGAAAACAGCTCTGCTCCTAGACATAACCTCTGCAAGGCGAGTCTCGGAGTTACAAGCACTCATGGCTGTGGAACCTTTCATCATTTTTCATCCAGACAGGGTTTCTCTGAGGACAAACCCTACATTTATGCCTAAGGTAGTGTCCTGTTTGGCCCTCAACCAAACCATTCACTTGCCTACCTTTTACCCAAATCCACAGAACAAGGGTGAGAAAATTCTGCATTCTTTGGACATACACAGGCAGTTATGCTTCTACTTGGACAGAACTAAAGCTTTCAGAAAGACTAAGCAATTTTTAGTGTCATATGCTGCAGGATCACAAGGAAAGGCTGTCTCAAAACAGACTATTTCTAAATGGATAGGCCATTGCATCCATTTCTGCTGTTTTCAGCATAGCAAATCAGTACCCAAGGGCATTAGGCCTCATTCCACCAGAGCAGCAGCCACTTCATCAGCCTTCCTCAGAGGAGTACCAACCAAAGAAATCTTAGAGGCTGCAACTTGGAGTTCAGTGCACACTTTTACCAAACAGTACCACTTGCCTCTCTACTCTAAGTCCAGAGCAGGCTTCGCCACTGCAGTTCTGCAGGGTCTCTTAGCCTCTCCTAATCCTATTTAGCCCAGCCACCCAACCTCAGCAACAGTGAAACACGATGAACATAGTACAGTTGTGTACCTACCATAAATGTAGATGTTAGAGTGTATTCACTGTTGCAGTCCAGGTTACCCACCCACCATCCCCCTTCTCTGTGCTGGGACTTATCTGCACTTCTTTATCCTATACAACCTTTTTTGTGTATTTGCTTGTAGATGAAGGAAATGTTATTTCTATGCTTGCATTTCTTATTGGTATATTTTACAGCCTACCTATTGGGGCACCTGACATCTGGGGCAAGAAAAACTGAAGAAAATGGGGTCGGCTGCATCTTTTATACCCCTGGCGCACTGACATCAGGCAAGAGGCGACAGCAACCGATGCTGGAATTCTGGCCGACTGCGGGTAGCCTGCCAGCAGGATAACCCAAGAGTAATGACTGCAACAGTGAATACACTCGAACATCTATATTTATGGTAGGTTCACAACTGTACTTTCTTCGTGTTTCACTGTTGCAGTCATCACATTTGGGTTATCCTGCCAGGGGTAGCCCTCAGCTGGCCCGAATACCAGAGGCTTGGTATTTCTGCATCGGTTGCTGTCACTGCAGGACTGATGTCAGGTCGTCGATGATATACAATCAGGCAGCCAACGCCATTACATCAGTCTTTCTTGCTGAGGAGCCTGAAGCAGAAGCAGTTCGCACGAGTGCCGGTCGGCTACTACTTGAGTTTTCGTTTCCGAATTGAAGTTGAAGTCTTCTAAAGCTAAGTACCCCATTGGGGATCCTTTTTTCTTGCTCTAACTGATGTTAGAAAAAGTTTGTTTCGCCTGTGGAAAGCAAATATCACACCGAGACTTCCATTCTTACTGCGTCACCTGTTTAGACCCAGACCACAACGTCCCCCACTGTCACTTTTGTGCTTTGTTCAATGCCAGAACTATACTCGGGCCCTTATTGTAGCTAGATGTTTTCACTCTGTCCTCTAATTCCAGTATGGCTTCGGTAAGCCATCCGACTACAGATCTTCTGAAAAAACGTAAGGATAAAGACAGAGACAGACCGAACAGGTACAAAACTGCCGACAATGCTTCTGCTAAGCTAGTAGTCAGTTCTCCAGTTCTGCTAAGCTAGTAGTCAGTTCTCCGGTCCTCAGTGAGGTGCTTTCGCAACCCCTGATGCCCGCTTCCGTGGATTCGCAGGCCATTACCGAGAACCTTTCGGAGTCCGGTATGCAGCGAGACTCTTCTTTGACTAAGGATCCTGCGGATGTCTCTAACTTGGATGGGTCCGGAGCCACTGAGTAGGCACCAGATTCTGAGGAAGTACTTTGCACTACCAATACGCGACACAGACCAATGACTTCTTTTGCGTCTTAAGTTCTTTCTAAAACTACTGACTTTCTAAGGCCCAGGGTACGAACCACAGCCAAAAAAACGACGACCCAAGCTCAGGCACCTGCTTCCTTGCCTCAATCTCAAATGCTTAAAATAGCGGAAGACCTTATTATGCTTATTAGGGGAAGCCAGGCTACGAAAAAGAGACTTGTCCCCAGTAGTTTTACCTGAGCAGGAGTCCGATGACTCAGATACATCTGAATATGAAGACATGCAACCCCTCTCTGCTTATGAGGATTCTGATGCAGAGGAATCCAGTCCTTCTGCCTCCCCACCTGAGGATTTTTCATTTGGGGAAAACCTTCATGCTTTAAGGGAGCATTTCCAATGGGAATGTCAAGACTATCCTCCATCAAAAAAGAGACTCCGGGAATTCTTAGATTTACCACAGCACAAACCTTTGGCCATTCCTCCTGCCCTGGATGTTGTGGATGATGTTTTTATGGAATCAAGTTTGACTCCTGACACCCTTCCTCCTACTCCCAGGAAACCTGACAGGTATTAGAGTCCCTGACTCTCACAAATTTCTTTTCAGAAATCCTACTGCTGGCCCAGAGGTCATCTCTCAAGGACCTAAAGGAATTAAAGCAATTTCAGCTAAGAATCCCACCCCCTCAGATAGGGATTCCCGAGCTTTAGACAGGGTAAAAAAAGTATGCACCTCTGCTACTCTTGCTATTAGAGTATTAAATTGTCATTTCCGTATGCTGAAATATCAGCAGCATACCATGGAACTCCTCAAAGAAAAAGATCTTACTTTCCTGCTTGTGCAGAAAATAAAGAATTACAAGAGCTAATGCATTCTGCAACTCAAGTAACTAAGCACACCTTGCAATGTGGCTTTGATGCCCTAGAAGCATCTTGCAGGCCAGCAGTCACTGGTTCTGTCCTTAGAAGGCAGGCTTGGCTTAAGGCACAGACCTTGCCAGACCATGTCAAATCCAAATTATTGGACGCACCACTGAACAAATACAATTTATTTGGCACCAAGGCAGAAGAGGTCTTAAAAAAGATGGAAGGAAAAGCTAAATCTATACAGACAGTTAGAGACTTCTTATAGGTCCAGCCTCTGAGGTTCAGTAGGCATTGCCCCTCCAAGCACTGGTCCTTTCCTTCCCCCTCCAGGCAAGCTCAGCCCAGACCCAGGGGAAGCAGCCCCAGGGAATGCAGAGATCTAAACAATGGAGTTCCTCCTCTTCAAAAACAGGGAGTGCAAAGCCACCCCCTTATGATAAAAACTCACAATGACTTTATACCTCTACCCCTTACCTCTGCCCACCTGTTTGTGCCCCCAGGAGGAACTCCATGCAAGCAGCTGGGCCACTATTACCAATGACTGATGGGTACGCAACATAGTGTCCCAGGGATACAAATTTTATTTCCACACTCCGCCAACCCCAAAAGGGTTCCCAGATATTCCTCCAAACGAGTGGGCAGAGGCCAAAAAGCAAGCCCTTTCCCTGCTCTCCGTGAGGGCAATACAGCATGTTCCTGCAGAACAGATAGGCCAAGGTTTCTACTCCAGACTCTTCCTGGTACCCAGAAAAGAGGGCACATGGCACCCCATCCTCGAGCTATCCATTCTAAATACCTTTCTGGTGATACCAAAATTCAAAATGCTCACCCTCCAGCAGCTTCTACCAGTGCTTTCCAAGGATGCTTGGTTAGCCACCCTAGACCTAAAAGAGGCCTACCTACACATCCCAATCAGGGAATCTGGTGATACCAAAATTCAAAATGCTCACCCTCCAGCAGCTTCTACCAGTGCTTTCCAAGGATACTTGGTTAGCCACCCTAGACCTAAAAGAGGCCTACCTACACATCCCAATCACGGAGTCATGCAGGAAATACCTACATTTCAGGGCAGGATCTATGCACTTTCAGTTCTCTGCGCTTCGCTTTGGCTTTTCCACTGCTCCCATAGTTTTCACAAAATGTCTGGCTCCGGCCATTGCTTTTTTGTAGATAGAAAAATATTCAAATTTACCCATACTTAGACGATTGCCTGATTCAGGTAGACAGTCGGGAAATGCTGTTACAGCACCTGACTTTTGTACAGAACCTACTGACCTCCCTGGGGGTATACTGTCAATGAAAATAAATCAGAACTAGTCTCCACACAAAAATTTGTATTCCTGGGAGCAAGACTGGACATAGCATCCCAGATGGCATTCCTTACTCCAGAAAAACAAGCCTACCTGACAGGCTACTTCTCTCAACTAGCCACCAGAACCCAGTTAACTGCAAGGAAAATCCTGCAAGCTCTAGGGTTCATAGCTTCCTGCATCCTACTCATTCCATATGGCAGACTGCATATGAGGAAACTACAATGGTACCTAAAAAGCCTTTGGTGTCAACAATCTCAAGACCTGGAAACTATCATACCTATAATACCTTGTCTAAGGAAAGATTTTCTTTGGTGGGCAGCAGCTTGCAACCACAACAAAAGACTTCCCTTCCCACAACCCCACGCTGCCCAGACCCTCACCACAGATGCATCAGACTATGCCTGGGGTCCACACCTGGACGGCAGGTGCATTCGGGGCCATTGGAGCCCAAATCAAATACATCTGCACATCAACCAAAAAAAAGAGATGTTAGATGTTCAGCACACACTGACAGCTTTCAGACCCCTACTCTCCCCGGGGCCTCTACTGATCACAACAGACAACACCACAGTGATGTGGTATATCAACAAGCAAGGAGGGACTTGCTCTTATCCTCTCTGCAGGCTCGCCATGACCCTTTGGCACATGGCCTCAGTCATGCAACTACACCTGCTAGCACAATTACTGCCAGGCTCTCTAAACTCTCTGGCAGACAACTTAAGCAGAAACCTGCTAGACCCACATGAGTGGCAGCTAGACCACGGAACCTTCACCCTTGTAACCCAGAAGTGGGGCACCCCGAAGGTTGACCTCTTTGCCTCCCTCTCCAATCATCAACTCAGAAAATTCTGCACCAGGTAACCTCACAGCAAGGCCTGGAAAGTGGATGCTGTATCCTTCCAGTGGGTAAACCTCTCGGTCTGTGCATTTCCCCCTCTACCACTTATATCAAGGGTAGTGCTCAAAATAAGGGAGGAAAAACCGAGGACAATCCTGATTGCCCCAGACTGTCCACACTAGCACTGGTACCCACTGCTGTGCAGCCTGTCACCCCTGCCGCCATGGCACCTACCTCAGATCCCAACACTCCTGACCCAGGGGAATGGAGAATTCATGCATCCCCAATTGCAGACCCTCAACCTGGCAGCATGGCTTATACCCTGACCACCCATCAAGCTGCCAACCTAAGCAAACAAGTCCTAGATGTTATCCATGAGGCCAGATGCCCCAACACTAGGAAATCATATGCTGACAAGTGGAAAAGGTTTTGCACCTGGATCCAGGCTAAGGGAGCTGGAATGGCACAGCCCTCCCTACCTCTCATCCTGGATTACCTGGCAGACCTACTACACAGAGGTATATCCTTCTCTTCTATTAACATTCATGCCTTTGTCATTTCTGCTCATTTCAGAACAGAGCCTCCTCTCTTCTCACACCCTCTCATTAAACAGTTCCTAAGAGGGGCTAACAACGTAAGGCCACCCAAGGAGCTCCTACCCCAGCTTGGGACCTTAACTTTATGTTGGAAAAGCTCACCCCACCCCCCCCTTTGAACCTGAAGCTTCAGCAGAGTTAAAATTTCTCTCTTGGAAAACAGCCTTGCCTGTGGCCATCACTTCAGCTACAAGAGTATTGGCGCTACAAGCAGTCATGGCTGTAGAGGCCTTCATCATTTTCCATGCTGACAGTCTCAGTCAGGACTAACCCATCTTTCATGCCTAAAGTGGTGCCCAGTGTGGCTCTCGACCAATCCATGCATTTGCCCACTTTTTCCCTAACCCACAAAACAAGGGGGAAAGGATTCTGCACTCTCTAGCTGTGCACAGACATCTCGGATTCTATCTGGACAGGACTAAATCTTTCAGAAAAACTGATCAATTGCTAGTCAGCTTCGCAGCAGGAGCAGAGGGCAAGGGCATATCCAAACAATCTCCAAATGGATAGCACACTGCATCCATTTCTGCTACAGACAGTACGGGAAACCACTCCCAAAGGGGGTCAGGACACATTCCACCAGAGGAACCTCTACCTCTGCAACCTTTCTCAGTGGGGTCCCCACCAGGGACATCCTGGAGGCTGCAACATAGACATCTGTTCATACCTTCACCAAGCATTACCACCTGCCTATCATCTCCATATCCAGGGCAGGCTTTGCCACTGCAGTCTTGCAGGGCATCCTAGCCAGCCCACAGTCTTATTGACTGCCTCCACCCTTTTCTTCAGCTTTGGGAATCAACCCAAATGTGATGACTACAACAGTGAAACATGAAAAACATAGTACAGTTTTGTACACTTACCATAAATGTTGATGTTCGAGTGTATTCACTGTTGCAGTCCTGGATTCTCTCCCTCCATCCACCTTGTCTTTCTCTCTCTCTCTCTCTCTCTCTCTTCCTGTCTCCTTACAGGGATTTTTTTGGTATTTACTTTCTACTGGTGGTGTTCTTCCACCCTAACCTAGCTCCCTATTTGGGGGGCTCCTGATTGTTAGGGCAAGAAAAACTGATGTAATGGTGTCGGCTGCCTGATTTTATACCACTGACAACCTGACGTCAGTCCTGGAGCGACAGCAACCGATGCAGAAATATTAAGCCTCTGGTATTCGGGCTGACTGAGGGCTACCCCTGGCAGGATAACCCAAATGTAATGACTGCAATAGTGAATACGCTCGAACATCTACATTTATGGTAAGTGTACACAACTGTACTTTTTGTGTAACCCAGTTATGTTTTGGAGGAAACCACAGTACCCAGAGAAAGCCTATGCAGACAAAGTGGAAGAAACCACTGTACCCAGAGAAAGTCTATGCAGACAAAGTGTAAAATCATTAAACTGCATACATTGACTGGGTGACTATATTGAATTCTAGAGACTGGAGTTATGAGGCAGAGATTTTGCCAGTGTAACATATGCTATCCTTTTTAATTTAGTTTAGTTTAATTAGCAGAATGTAAGCAAGTCCTGTGATTTAATGTGTGTACTCTTTATTGGGTCAGACAATCCATAATGAAAAAATCTACTGCAGATGGAACTGCAGCCAAGCTCCAGAGATGGCAAAGTTTGATTAAGTGGCACTAGCATAATATCTTCATGTGTGTATATAAAACACCTTTACTAAATTCAGTAGAACAAAGAGATTAGAAGCACACCACAACAATCGAAGCCAACTTAAAAAGCTGATATATTTATTTTTATTTTATTTATTTTACATTTATTTTATTTTACATTTGTTGACTGGGCTAGTCTAGCTGGATACATGTCCTTTTTCAGTAGAGGCCCGGGGAGAAAAGCTCCCAAATTTAACAGTAGTATCACTAAACAATTATCTACAATAAACTACATTAATATAATAATACATGGATAAATAGCATTTTATATCCTTTATTTGTAGAAAGTAAGCGCTTTCACGCCTCACAGGGCGCTTCTTCAGACTTTAATGAAAGTAAAAGGTAAAAATCTCCATTATATCTCTACTTAACCATTTCTTAAGCCAATGAAATCTCTGAATTATAGCATAATGTAAATATTGTGATTAGGCCTGTGGACAAAGGAGGTGCCACTGTGATATTAGACAAGGATTTCTATGAGAAAGAAATAACTGACATGTTGTCTGAACAGACTACCTATAAGTGCCTAACTCCTTTGGAATTGAATGTTTTAATTAAGAATGTATACACAGATTTATATGATATGCTAATGTGCTCTATCATAGATAATGATCTTTGCAAATATTTTCTCATTGAGAGACCACTAGTTCCTATGTTTAGAGGTTTACCAAAGATTCATAAGAACCTACAAAAACCACCTCTGAGACCCATAGTCTCAGGTAAAGGATGGTTAACTGAGAGCATCTCTATTTATATAGAGAAACAGTTAAAACCTATTGTACAAACAACTACATCTATTCTTAGGGACACGCAACAGTTTTTAGAAGCACTAACTACATTAAATAATGATGGGCTCTTGATGGAAACAGATTATCTAGTAACCCTGGATGTAAAGTCCCTATTTACATGTATACCCAATGATGTAGGTCTAGAATATTTAAGGTTGTATCTAATTCAGAAAGATATAACAAGGGATGAGGTAATTAAGATTATAATGTTATTGGAAATAATTTTGAATAATAATGTTTTCATATTTGCTGATAAGTATTTTTTGCAAACAACAGGAGTGGCAATGGGTACCCCATGCGCCAACTCATATGCAAATTTAGTACTTGCTTACTGGGAACATACATACATTCTACAACATACTGGTTTTTCTAAATACATTAGACTTTATAAGAAATTTGTGGATGACCTCTTTTTGATCTGGGGAGAGACTATGAATCACTCAATGATTTTATTACGTATATAAATGGCACCACTAGCTTTTTAACATTAACTAGTAACTGCTCAAAAGATTCTATAGAGTTTCTAGATGTGTTGATTTCAAAAGATAGAGATAACATACATACATCTATCTATAGGAAACCCTGTCGAAGAAATGCCTTCTTACACAGAACCAGTATGCATCCCCCACATATATATAAAAACGTGGTAAAGAACCAGGCATTAAGATGCTCAAGGTTAACTAGTAAACAGGAAACCTTTGAAAAAGCCTTATTAGACACAGAAAAGGACTTATCAGACAGCCGAGAATCATAGCATATTATGATTAAACTTACTTTAGTCTAGGCTTTCTTCTTTTCTGTACTGTAAGGCATTTATTTCTTACAACTAAAAACTACTTGTTTACTTTACATTAATATCTTTAACACATACAACAGTCACTGAAAAGACTTCCTGTACATTTTAAATATCCCTGGCTACACTGTACACAAAACTGGTTTATTATATATAACATGTAATTTATATCATGAAATGTTTTATACAAATACTGATAAGAACAAAAATTGTTTTACTTAGTTATTTTCCCCTTTTAGTGTCCTCCTAAGCCTTAAAGATATAAAGTGTGTTATGTGCTTTACTGTCCTCCTACAAGTTTATTAGTCAAAAAAATAGTCTTTGTCACTTTTTCTTACAAAGCCATCTTTCATAAATGTGATTCATGCTTTATATATCCAATTTGTTCACTAATTTCAGTGTTGCTGGTTGTCTTCTTGTTCATCTTTATCGTCTAAAACGAAACTCTGGTTCAAGTCCAAGGTACCCCTGATTCTTCTAGTCAACTACCATGTTTTTTTTTTCTCCTTCTCAAGATTTTCCTATGAAACATTGGAAAAGGTTTCACCGGCAAAGGTCTCTGTACGAGCTTTAAAGTCAGAAGAATTGGTTGCAGAGCGACCTTCTGTTTTCTGGTTCACATTTTGTTGGATAAACTGTTTTTTTTATTTTCTCAGCCAGTTCTGCATCAGAAATGTCTTTTAATTCTCCCGGAAAAATATTCTGAAGGCAGATGGTTGCAACATCTTGAATCTCACATCTGCTTCTTGACATTACACAGCAGTTTGTACTGAGAAACTTGATTGCCAGGGCTGTTCTTCATTTGCATGATTAATTACTGTTGTAGCAGTGGTAAAACAACATGGAGAGCAGAGGGGACACTTTCTGGTTTAGGATACCTTGTAGACATAGGTGCATACTTACGTGGCAGCGCCTATATCGGGAAGAAATTTGAAGAGTGGAGCAGCATGCCAGAGAGTTACTCCTGTGGCATGATATCCTTGTAGAATCAACTGGCATATCTGACAGTGCTGAGGTTTTTATCCCATTTCAGATCATTTCAGATGTATGTTAACTGTGGTCTTTCTCCTCAGTTAATGAATACAAAAGTTAATAATTCTGTATTCTGCTGTGTTTCAGTACTTGTATCCCTTGCATTATTGTTTTATGTCTTTGTGAGTTCAGTATTTTTGTGATCTGCTAAAGATAATTAATTCTAGGGTATTGCTTTTCGCACATGCTCGTGTCTGTAGATAAAACATCTCCAGGCTCCTGTGCTTCTTCCACTTTCCATATTACCCTGCATGTTTCTCCTCCATTTTTCAATTTTTGACTACCACAAAACTCAATTCAGATGGATTTTAAATGTCCCCAGGCTATACTTTCAAAAAAAAAAAATCTTAGAAAAATATTCCAGATTCAATTATTTATCTGCAACCCCCCCCCCCCCCCCCTCCTTTGTTTGTTTTACTACAATTTTATACACCTTCACTTTTAGTTTGGACTTTCATTAGATTTCTTACTTGGGCCTTCCACTCACTTCACTCATGAGCTTTGGTGGCTCTTTCCTACTTATTGTCTCTTTTCTTGTTCACTGTGCTTTGGCATACATTTACTATTTCTAACAAGTGTGGCAAGCAAATTATCCAGCTTGATAGTCACAGTAAGTGTGTTGATTGTCTAAGAAGCTATACTTTCTTAAAATTAGTTAAATCTGTCAAACAGTTGGCTATTAAGACCAACATGTGCTAATTTAATTAAAATAAAAGACGCGCTTCCTTTTACAGGAAAATATGTTTAAACAATGCTGATAATTCCCCATCTGTAACTATTGCTTCTAGACTTGTGATGGTGAGTTCTGTATCAGGGCAGGCATTTCCAGCATTTTCATACCCTGGTTTGAGGAGCTTTGCTTTTTCCCCTCAACTCAAGGGCTCCTGCCTTTCAGGTAACTGACTGTGTTGAGCTGGCCAAGATGGTTGTAAAACTTCAAAAAAGGCAGTTGTGATTCTTTTCTTCTCCCAGGCTTCTGAGAGATATGAAGGTAGATTTGATGCAGGCAGTCCTCTCCAAGACAATTTGAGCTGCAGGAGTAATTGGATTCTGCAGTGTGGATACCAGAATGACATTCTTGTAGCTCACACTCTCTCTTCTTAGATTTTGGTTTGCCAACATGGTCTCGCCAGCATTTGGAGACTGTGCTATGTTGAATCTATGTGGTCAGACACTCACTCACTCACTCACCCTATGCAGGTCTGTCTGCCTTGTTGCATCACAGGCGTCTTTCTGGGCTCCAAAGTTGGCTTCTTCAGGCCCTAACTCTGCTCCTGGGATACTTGGCTATCCTGTCAGTTGCTGTGGGTTGAATCCATCATGTGATTACCCAGTTTTGGATAGTCCAGTGTTGAGTGGGTCTGACTCGGGGATACCTAATGTGAGCTACCTCAAGTCAGATAGTTTTATGGGGCCTGATGTCAGCTGTCTCAGTGTTGGCTAGCCTATTGTTGAGGGTTCCTGTGCAAACCTTTTGGCCTGCCCCACTGCAAGATTGTCAAAGCATTTTCCTACACCCTTTCAACAGTAGCTTCAGGGCTTTTATTCACTGGACTGCTAACTTCTTCTCAAAGACTGCTTCCTCCTTTGGGTGTAAAAGGTTCCTCATTAGGAGTAAGAAACTGGACCAAAAAAGACAAGTCATATTTGCTTTCAGTTTCACTCCACAGCAACAGTTTAATTATTCAGACATCATTGACATCAATTACATCATTTACCTTTTCAATTAGAAAACAGAAAACAATGACAAGGGGCTAAGGATGATGAGTAGTTCATATCCTTATTTTCACCTCCAGTGGACTTGGAAGTTTAGTAACATTTTACAAATGATGCTAGAGAAAGGTAAATTGCCCTCCTAATACATATCTTATTTATTTTATTTATTTATTTATTTACATTTGTTGACCGGGCTAGTCTAGCTGGATACATATCCCTTTTCAGTAGAGGCCCGAGGAGAAAAGCTCCAACATAAGTAAATTAATACATTCAAAATATTATAAAAAAGATTAGTTTTACATAAAGATACTGCAGGACAACAGCAGGACTCATAAAGCATCTTCCTGGTGGGTCCTTCCCCTCACTGGCATCATTGGATGTACCGTAAAGGTTGAATGGGGCAACCCAGACACTGTGTTTGCATAACAGCAGCTGCAGCACTCAAATAAGAATTTTAGACTATTGTCAAATCGTGCTCTCCATGTGAAAGTGCCTAAGCTGCTAAGCTGAATGTGACTTTTTCTACAGTTGTACTGGAAAGGAATCCTTAGTTTCAGGCTCTCCATCTCTTCAACAAGGAATGCAGGACTTTGAACATGCTGGGGAATCAGATCTTTGCATCTTCAGAATTGCTTCTCCATGTATTGAATTGCTTTCTTTATCTCGTCTTCCTATGTTCTAGATTTTGAACTAGTCTTTATACAGTAGTAACAAATATTCTTGAGTAAACCATGACAAATCTATGCATACTGATGGTATTGCACTGCACATACCTCCCTTTATTAAAAAAAAAAATCATATGCAACCCATGTAATTGATGTCCTTCAAGGATGCATCTGCAGTCATCACATATGGGTTGTCCTGCCTCAGGCAGCCCTTCGGTCGGTCGGATTCCAAAGTCTGGGTACGGCGTCGGCTGATGTCACCCTTTCCCCGACGTCAGAGTGCCTGGGGTATAAAAGCGTCAGCCGACGCCATCTTCCTCAGTCTTTCTTGCCACGTGGTGCCCGAAGCAGAAGCAGTTCGCAAGTGCCGGTCGGCCAGCTCCTGTAATTCAGCTACCGAAGACTTCAAAAGCTAAGTACCCCGTTGGGGACTCTTTCTTGCCTCAGCCGATGTCAGATAAAGTTGTTAATTGCTTAACTTGTGGGAAAGAAATACCTCATAAGGATTTCCACTCTTACTGCCTCCCCTGCCTAGGCCCAGACCACGACGTCTCAGCCTGTTCAGCCTGTGCTTCCTTCAACCGACGCACTCTTAGATGTCGGGCGGAGTTTACAGAGGAATTTTTTGGGGCTAGTTTTTCTTACAATATGCCATCGGAGACTCCGACTTCACATTTAACCAAGAAACGGAAGGACAAGGACCGACACACGCGGGCCGCGGTTTTGGCTGAAACCACGGCCAGGCATACCGCGAGTGTCTCGGTCTCGGCTGAAACAGAGTCCTTGGTACTTCCGACCCCCAAAACCGCTCAACCGATAACCTCGGCCCCGGAGGCCCCTGCTGAGTCGGTTATTGAATTTCCTTCAGACCAGCACATGGTGCAGCTAGGCCTCCTGCATCCATGTCCTTAAAGGCTTTCACCAGGGCTAAAGCTGCTAAACATACAAAAGCTATGCCCCCCAGGGTTATTCCTCAGGGACCTTCTACAAGTTCTCAGATTCTAACTTTAGCAGAGGACCTTATTTCCTTAATTAGGGGCTCTCAACCCCATCCGGACAGGGGCTCTCAACCCCCTCTAGACAAAAGGCCCAGGGTTGAGCCTTCTGATCCCCACTCCTCAGAGGAGGCCTCTGATGGCTCTGCTCTCTCGGACTACCAGGAGGAGGCATTTTCGGCCTACGAGGATTCTGATGCAGAGGAATCAATCCCATCGGCCTCCCCTCCTGAAGAACTATCCTTCGGGGAGACCCTTCACACTATGAGAGAGCATTTCAAATGGCAGGGCCAGGAATTCTGTGATTCCAGGAAAAGATTAAGAACTTTTCTGCATTTACCTCAGCATAGACCTTTGGCTATTCCTCCTGTTTTGACTGTCATTGATGATGTGTACTCTGAGTCTAGCATAACCCCTGACACTCTTCCTCCGGCCCCTGCCAAACCCGATAGGTACTACAGGGTCCCAGACTCGCATCTTTTTCTTTACAAGGCCCACTCTGCTGATCCAGAAACTATTTCCCAGGGCCATAAAGGGGTTGCAGCTGCCACTACTAAAAATCCACTCCCCTCTGAAAGGGAGTCCAGGGCTTTAGAGAGATGGGGTAAAAAAGTGTATACTTCTGCTACTCTTTCTATGAGGGCATTGAATTGTCAATTTCATATGATACAGTACCAAGAGTATTTGTTGGATGAAGAAACTGTCTTCACCTGAACCCCTAGATCGCAAATCACTTCAGGATCTGGTACATAACTCCCAGCAGGTTAGCAACCATTTCTTACAGTGTGGTTATGATGCATTGGAAGCTTCATGTAGGTCAGCTATGACAGGTGCAGTCATACGTAGGCATGCTTGGCTGAAGGAACAATCTCTGCCAGACCATGTTAAAGCTAAGCTTCTGGATGCCCCACTGGAAAAGCAAAAGTTATTTGGCTCCACTGCTCAGGAGGTCTTAAAGAAATTTGAGGAAAAAGCAAAATCTGTACAAACAGTCAAAGATTTTCTACAAGTCCAACCACCAAGATTCAGCAGAAATTGGCCTACCAAGAATTGGTCCTTTCCGGACACAGAAAGATTTCAGAGAGGCAAGAACAGGTGTGCCAGAGGTAGAGGGCAAGCTAGAGGCTCCTACAGAGGACGTCAATGGCAGCCTCCCAACCAGAGAGGTAGTGCAGGACCTACAACTGCTGCACAAGGACAGACTCGATGACTTTGCTTTGACTCCGCCAACTAGGGCTCAATTAGAAGCACCTTTGGGTGGAAAGCTTTCTTTATTCTCAGAAAATTGGCACAGTATTACAAGAGACAAATGGACACTGCAAATAATAGACAAAGGATACAGGTTCCATTTTCACACATTGCCAAAAAGAATTGGCATGCCAGACCTGCCACCAAATCAAAGGGCAGAGGCTTTGAAACAAATCTCCAACTTAATGCAAATGAAAGCTATAGAAAAGGTTCCTCTTTCAGAACAAGGCCAAGGATTTTAATCCAGACTATTCCTTGTTCCAAGAAAAGAAAATCAATGGAGGCCTGTTCTCGACTTGTCCGCACTGAATACTTATCTCATTGTGCCAAAATTCAAAATGCTGACTCTACAGCAACTCCTTCCAATGCTGGGCAAGGGGTCTTGGCTGGAGACTCTAGACCTCAAGGAGGCATACCTGCATGTCCCTATCAGACAAAGTTGCAGAAGACACCTCAGATTTCTTGCAGGTTCAGAGCATTATCAATTCTCAGCATTGCCCTTTGGCTTATCTACTGCACCCAGAGTATTCACGAAATGCCTGGCATCAGTAATTGCACACTGCAGACTTCAGGGGATTTAAATATAACCATATCTGGACGACTGCCTTATACAAGCGGACCGCCAACAAACTTTGGTAAAGGACTTGAATTATGCCATCTGCCTACTGCAGGCCTTGGGATATACAGTCAACATTCACAAATCGACTTGTTCCATCCCAAAGAATAACTTTTCTGGGTGCGGATCTAGACACAACCACCCAAATGACTTTTCTCAAAGAAGAAAAACAAAGACAACTACCAGATTACTTCAAGAATCTGACAAGACAAACTCAGCTGACTGCAAGGAAAATCCTGCAGGCCCTGGGTTACATGGCATCTTGCATTCTTCTGATTCCACAAGCAAGGCTGCATATGAGGAAACTACAATGGTACCTAAGGAGTTTATGGACTCAGCACAGTCACAGCTTAGAAACTTTGATCCCACTCATTCCATGCCTCCAAAAGGAATTTCTGTAGTGGGCTCAAGCAAGCCAGTCAAACAGGGGTCTGCCCTTCAGCAAACCAATAGCCAGCCAAACCATTACAATGGACGCTTAAGACCACGGTTGGGGAGCACACATGGAGGGCAGATGTATTCAAGGACTATGGTCACAGAAGGAGCTACGCATGCACATAAACCAAAAGGAAATGCTGGCAGTGATGCATGCAATCGAGGCCTTCAAACTCTTTCTGCATCAAGGCCACCTGCTAATAAGGACAGACAACACCACAGTTATGTGATACATAAACAAGCAAGGAGGCACCCATTCCTACCCTCTTTGCAGACTGGCAATGAATCTATGGGAACTTTCCTTGAAACTCAATATAGAGCTGCAATCCCAGTTTGTACCAGGAAAAGACAATATACTGGCGGACAGCTTAAGCAGAAATATCATGGATGCACACGAATGGATGCTGCACCCAGACATCTTCCTACAGATAACACAATCATGGGGAAGGCCAGACATAGATCTTTTTGCCTCCCCCCACAATCATCAGCTGAAGAAATTCTGCTCAAGGACATACCACCCACAAGCATGAAAAGTGGACGCCCTATCTTTCAGCTGGAGAACTCTAACAGTGTATGCATTTCCACCTCTTCCATTAATGACCAAGGTCTTACTGAAGATCAGGACAGAGCAGCCAAAAGTGATTCTGATAGCTCCGGACTGGCCAAGACAGCACTGTTACCCACTGTTAAAGAGCATGTCACGCACGAAACCATGGCCTCTTCCTCAATGGCCACTTCTTCTGACACAGCACAATTACAAAACTCTGCATTCCAACCTGAAAACCTTGCAACTAACAGCCTGGAAAATACCTTGACTCCTCCTCAGGATAAGCTATCCAAGAGAGTGAAGGATATCATCGTGGAAGCTCGCCGGCCTTCCACAAGAAAGGCATATTCAGCAAAATGGAAAAGATTTCACACTTGGAGCACCACAAAGGGCCTAGATGCGACAGTGATGAACATGGCACATATCCTGGAATACTTGGCAGAAATGCTACATAATGGCCTGTCTTACTTTTCCATTAAAATTCATGCTTCAGCAATTTCAGCAGAGTACAATACTGATCCACCTGTCTTTTCTCATCCTCTCCTAAGACAGTTTCTAAGAGGAATTAAAAACATCAGTACTCCAAGGAAACCTCCAGTGCCTACTTGGGACCTTAACTTCGTGTTGGAAAAACTAACTCTGCCTCCCTTTGAACCAGCAGCATCTGCAGAACTACAGTTCCTGTCTTGGAAGACCGCCTTCCTTCTGGCCATAACCTCAGCAAGAAGAGTATCTGAGTTACAGGCCCTCATGGCAGTACAGCCATTTCTTATTTTTTTCATCAGGACAGAGTCTCATTGAGAACCAATCCTTCATTTATGCCAAAGGTGGTATCCAGGGTCTCATTAAACCAAGCTATTCACCTGCCTACCTACTTTCCAAATCCAAAAAACAAAGGGGAGAAACTTCTGCACACCCTGGACATACACAGACAGTTGCGCTACTACTTGGACAGAACTAAAAGCTACAGAAAAACTGACCAGCTGTTGGTGGCATATGCTGCTGGTGCACAAGGGAAAGCAATTTCCAAACAGACAATTTCAAAATGGATAGGGAATTGCATTCGTTTTTGTTATTCCTTTCATGGAAAAACTGTGCCAGCTAACATTAGACCTCATTCCACCAGAGCCACAGCCACCTTCACAGCCTTCTTAAGAGGGGTGGCTACCAAGGACATTTTAGAAGCTGCTACATGGAGCTCCGTGCATACATTTCCAAGCATTACAATTTACCTTTTATATTCCAGATCCAGAGCAGGCTTTGCTACGGCAGTCCTGCAGGGCATTTTAGCTACACCATCCTTTACATAGATCCTCCACCCCCAGTTTGGCTATGGTATTCTACCCATATGTGATGACTGCAGATGCATCCTTGAAGGACATAGTACAGTTTTGTACCTACCATAAATGTAGATGTCAGATAGGTATGCATCTGCAGTCAGGTTTACCCTCCCTCCTTCCCCTCTTTGGTATTTATTGGGTACTTTCCCCTCTCATAGCTAGCTGGGGTTATCTATTATGGTGTATTTGTTTTATATATAGATATATATGCATATATATATATATATATATATATATATATATATATATATATATATAATATAATATATTTCTGTGCATGTTTGGAATTTATTGCATTTCTCCAAATTTAGCCTTCCTTTGAGGGCACCTGGCATCTGGGGCAAGAAACACTGAGGAAGATGGCGTCAGCTGACGCTTTTATACCCCAGACGCTCTGACGTCGGGGAAAGGGCGACATCAGCCGACGCCGGACCCAGACTTTGGAATCCGGCCGACCGAAGGGCTGCCTGAGGCAGGACAACCCATATGTGATGACTGCAGATGCATACCTATCGGACATCTACATTTATGGTAGGTACAAAACTGTACTTTTCTTCTAATCGAATATGTAAATTATGTAACTGATGTCAAGGATGTCTGAATAACTGAACTATTGTTCATGAGTTAAACTGAAAGTAAATGGTACAGTAATGCAAATGATGTCCATGGTGAATGCATAGTGGGAGTTTTTCTCCCCGACCTCCGCTGAAAATTGGTACTGCTCAGTTGGACTTTACCGGTAAATGCCAATAAAGAAATGCATTTTATGCAGTTCAGGTAAGCATTTTGAATTAAGCACTGCATGCTGCCAAGAGATGATATCTTGAACCCATCGAGGAGAAGCTGTTCATTTTTTTTCTCTGGGAACATTCTACTGGTGCAGTAAGGGAGTTGTGTGGACATCAGGACCCAGCATAGCCAGACACTGCCACTCCTAACCGTGCCTTACATCCCTTGCAGATGACATTAAGGTAGTACTCTTGCATGCCCCCTTTAAAACCTCCACAGTGATGAGGCCTGAATTGATCAATAACTCCAGTTTGTGGAGGCAAAAGGGCACCCCTTTCATCCACTAGGGTGATGTTTCATTCTCACCAGTATTTGTTCTCTATAACACAAAGAAGCCAGAAAAAGTTGCTTTTTTGCACATCTTATGGAACCCGCGTCAAGTGTAGTTGGATCTGGTCATTCAATGTCGCCCAGTTACTGGCATACCCAGGAGGTTATGGCCCTTCTTGGAGAACTGTGTGATTCCTGAAGCCCACTCTATCTTCTAGTGGAAGCTGTCCTAGGGATGGTCTCCCTATACCTCTTTCGCTGGTGTAGATATACAAGGCAAGGTGAATAAGAGAGTTCATTACTAACCGATACAGCATCATATTTTTACCCAGGCCAAAATGTATATTTTTACTCTTGACAGTTGTGACAGAGTATCCAAGAATGTTCCTCCACTTCCAGATAGAAACCTGTTATAATCATCTGAAGGCCATACCACTTGGTTTACCTTCAGCCACGCTGGGTACTCACCAATTCACGGCAGTAGTGGCAGCTTGTCTCTCTGTACAGGACATAAGAATGTTTCCTTCAGTTAGTTTTGCATACTAGTAAAAATGTGTAGAAACAGGCAACCTGATGTCATTTGAGACACCGTTTTTGTTCGTTTCTTTTGTTTAGTTTTTTCTTTTTTTTTTCAAAGATTATTTTTTCAAAAGACAACGTTTTTTCATAGCATGTCCCCTTGCATCAGAAGAGAAGAAGACAAAGTGCAGCTAACTTGATAATTTTCAATAAATAATAACAGAATAAAAATAAATAACATGATTTCCTTATATATATTGTAGTATGAAAAACAACATAAAAATACTTTTGAATAATCATTTTTATAATAAACCATTAAACCCACAAAATAATGTAAAAAATAATGTGTTCTTTATTAAAATTCTATACTAGTTAATTTTTTAAAACATTGATTAATTATTACAAAATAATGTAACATTTCATGTGTTTAATGTTCCATGCCTATAGGTAACACTATGTTTATTATTTTTTTATTGTACAATATAATTATTCACTAGTTTTGCATACTAAGAATGGTCTTATTTGGTACATAGATCTTATTCTTGGATTATTCCTCTGGGTGGTGGATACAATGATTCTTCTGAACTCACACCTCCAAGCCACCTAGGACATTTTGTTTATTGGAACCACGAATAGTACCAACACTTGCTAAGCCTCTCTTATCTTGAATGGCTCTCTTCCTGGTTTCTAAAAGCCAAGTATTAGCATATCTCTGCCTTCAAGCAATGTGGCTAATGGCAGACATGGTGTTTTTGACACCCTGTGCTTGTTTGAACTTAAAGACTCACTGGCCTCACCCTTAAGGGAGTGCACACCTCAACGTTTGAGCTTTAAGACTTACAGTATGGTTGCTTAACTTCCACTGATGGCCAGGGATTAAATATGTAGTGTCTATTCCTTCTTCTCATAAGCCTTTTACTGAAAACATGCAAAAACATACAGAAGAGTTTCTCAGCCTAGACTACATGGTGAAACATTTACTCCCTCTCATGCACGCACACACACACTGTCTCTCTGTAATGTCTTAATGTGTGTGCTGGAGTTTTTTGATGCAAGAGTAGGTTACTTGACGGTAAAGGTGCATCTAGCTGTTGTGTCCAGTGTCTTCCAGAAAGAGTTCCTAATTTCAAGCCTTGTGCTTTTTACCTCTCCTTGTATAGCTTTTCACTGTGAGAGGGTTTTATTGAGGATGAACCCACTGTTTATGCTTAAGGTTAACCCTGCATCAAATCTTTCACCTTCCTATAATGTACATGGAATATACTAACAGGAGGATCACCTGCTGTGTTGTCTGGATGTTGATATGTTTATATGCTATATGGGCAGGGCTAAAGAGATTTGTTCCTTCCAGAAACTAGGACAAAATGCAAATTCTGTTTGGCTTGTTGGCAGTCAGATTGTGTGTCCTTATTACCAGGGTTACCTAAAGTTAATTCCAGAAGATCTGTCTGTACCACTGTGGCATTGATTGACACCTGCAAAGCTGCAGCATGTTCCTCAGCAAGTACCTTCATTGCTAATTGGACATTACATACAGGTTCACCTCTTCATTTGAAGCTGTAATGAGTGTGTGTGTTCCTGTAGACCATGAATCCAACAGATTTTGCCAGTAACTGTCCTGGAGGTTAATAGACTAAATTCTCATTTGACAGAAATAAAAGTTACTTACTTACCATAACACTACATTGCTTAGAGAATTTATACTCACTAACAAACCTTTTCTCCTTAATCTTGTTTGACTGGAAGAGGGTCTGTTGAAGTGTATGTACATTATTATGAGTCTGTTCACTTAGGACATAGAGAATGGAGGAAAAAGACAAGAGTACTGTGAGAAAGAGAGCCAAAGGTTGTCCAGGGAAAGTTTTATGCACTGAACTAAGCATGCACAACAAGCCAAGTCCTAGAAGTTAACTAAGACTAGATTCTCAAAGGACATTTAGTATTGTAGTAAGTACATACATTTTGCTTACAGTAGTTTGCCTGTCAGATGGTAATTTTAGTCCTGTTTTAATGAACTACTTGATGTGTAGACACTGTTGGGGTTATACCGTTAAGGTTCATTTTGTTGTTATAATCTCAAATAACAAGCAGAATTCGACAAATATCTTGCCCAGAGTTTCTTTTCCTGATTACAGAAACCTCAATCAATGGAGCATGGAATAGTTACTGCAAGCCAAAGAAAAAGTGCAGCAATGAAGATGGTAGGTGAAATCCAGGTGTGCATAATTGCAGAACGAGAAAGCAATTATCAAGTACATGAATCTGTACAGTTTTTACCTTTAAATGTCATGCCTTTTTCACATGCAGCTTAAAAGCTGCCTTTCATTGGTAACCTACATGATAGATGCAGCAAATAGACTGGTCACCTTTTGCCATAGAGTTCCTATCCTTGGCATGTCTAATTTCGACAAATCTTTTTAGACCACCTGCATTCCCAGAGTGTCAGGTTGCAGCCTTTCTTTATCATCAATTTAACATTATCCTCTTTCACAAGCTGCCAGGGAACTGAAACTCTCCCATTTGGGTATAGTTCAGCAAGAACAGCTGGCAACATCCCAAGTCCCACAGCTACTGCCAGCACCTGTGAGATTCTTGAGGATCGGCAGTATTAACCAGGCCAAGACAAAGTCTGACTGTACTAGAGGTAAAAAAATAAATAAATTGTGTCTGCTCTGTAATAACATCAAACCATTCACATTCTCTTAGACTTAACTTTCACTGCAGACTGTGAAAGGCAGACTACTTTCCCCAAAAATAAATACAAAGTAAATGGGAGACGGTATCTGCAATGCTGGGAGAAAGTTGTGTCTGCTCAGGTTTGTTGAGAATCTGTACTGCTGTGAGGAAAGCGTTAGTTCCTAAACATGTTGCAGACACTGCTGTTCTGTGATAGACTGTAAAGGCCTTTCGTACATAATCTGCTTCTTACATGGTAAAATTTTGTCGTTTGTGTGAAACCTGTTGAAGGACATTGACCAGAAAATAGTTAAAAGTAAATTATTGCGATAAGTCCTGGGGGAGTATTTTTCTGTCTTTTTTTAGGATATGGAAGATTATGGATAAAAGACATTTTAACATCATGTGCATTTTTGCATTTGTACATTAAGCACCTAACTGCTTTGTCTGCTTATTACTGCACTATAGTAATATAAATGATGGAATTATTTATTGTTAATATTGAGTATGTAGGAATACCTTTCTCTTTACATCAGTATTGTACTTTGTATTTCATAAGACACCATGCTGGTATAGAACTTCTGACCTAATACATTGCATTTGAACTTACTGGCATCTACAGGGTAAATGATTAATACGATCAAAACTGACACTGATCATAACTCATTTCAGAAATCCTGGAATATTTTTATTTCAGCTCATTCCATGTGATGTAGTAGTAATCTGGTAGAATGAATCAAAAGTTTTTTTTAATCTCACCAGTTAATGGCCATATTTAAGTAAGATTTTTTGCATTTTCAGTTTCTTTGCTTCCTTCCCTTCCATAAATGTTACTGAAAGTGTAACAGTAGTTAAAGTGCAAGCATCCTTTCAATGTGGGAGAAATGAGTTTTGCTTATCAAATAAGAAATTTTGTTTAATTTTCAAGTTAAAATTGGTCTGTACAGCATATCTCACTGCCACAAAAGTCCTGTCTGTAGCTTCCAATTCAAACAACTTGTAACGTGTAATGGAAAATATTTTGAATTTAATTTTTTTGTCATTTTTTTTAACTCTTTCTCTGCTAACTTCTGAAATGTCAATCCTAGTAGCCACCTTCCTCCCTGACAGCGTAGCCCAGTATTCCACCCAGCTGTGTGCCATAGAAGTATCTTCTTCTTCTTCTTTCGGCTTTTCCCGGTTAGGGGTCGCCACAGCAGATCATCCGTCCTCTCATGATTGGCAGTGGGGTTTTACAGTGTCGAGTTGCCAGCCCGGCGCTCAACCTTCCACAGAAGGCACACACACGCACACACTCACACCTAGGGCCAATTTAGAGTGTCCAAACCACCTACTGCATGTCTTTGGGATGTGGGAGGAAACCAGAACACCCGGAGGAAACCCACGTGACCACAGGGAGGACATGCAGACTCTGCACAGAAGGCACTCCAGCCGAGAATCGAACCGGAGAACCTCTTGCTGTGAGGCGGCAACACTAATGTACCATAGAAGTATAAAGCAGAAAAACCTAAATTCATGTAGTTGCTTGAGTGCTGGAAAAGCTGTCTCTGTTCACCTACTTTGGTGATGAGGGACTCGGTGCAGTGACTATCTAACTGTTTGCAACCGTAACCTTCTGATAAAACAGCTGTAACCAGATATGTGCGGCTTGGCTTACCAAGCTGTTAATGGCACCCCTAGTTCTGTATATGGGTGCAACTACTGACTTGGATGTGGAGGAGGGCATAATAGAGTCTTTTTCAGCCAGCAAGGGGCAGAATTTGGGCCTTATGAAAATCCCCGATGTCTACATAAAATGCTTATGATCTGCAGGCAACAAATTTGCTGATTGATTGTGGAGGGCTGATAGCTGACAAGCACATCAGGCGGGGGGCAAAAGCATAAAGAAAAAGACTAGTGCAATATAACCACTTGTTAGGTAGAGTCCTCTTCTCCAGAAGGTGCTGACGTTTGGATACATCAGTTTCAGATAAGTATTGGGGAAGGGGGTACTTCCAAAAATGATGAGTCATCAGCACTGTAAGCTCATGTGTACTGTGTCTGTAAGTATCCCTTTCAAGAGTTACCATGGGGTTGGTAACACTGCATGCACTTTCCTGTTTGTACAGTTTTGCTTTCTGCATCTCCAGCCGTGCTCAGCTGTGTGCACTCTTCCCAAGTATACTCTAGTGTGTGTGTGTGTGTGTGTGTGTGTGTGTGTGTGTGTGGTTCTAAATCTTTGTAACCATTATCACAGACAAACATGACCTCTTTTATGTGAACAAGCAAGCTTTGCTATCAAATTTAACCAAGTAACTTGTCTGTTGCAAATCAGTGTTTCCTAGGATTCAAGGTTACAAGTTTTATTTTGTGTAGTACATTTATTGCCAAGGTCAGTGCTGTGCTGACTAGTAAGTTTTAAAAGATCTCAACAGACAATGTTATGCAACCATTGTATACTGGTTCCTTTTGAAAGTCTGAGTTCTATTGCCAAATGACTTGTGTTTAGATAGTACTCAGGTGCTGAAGGAGCCAGAAGGTAGAAGGTGGGAGCGAGTGCCTGATGCTGACTTACCTGTCCAGCAGGTGAAGGCCAGAACTGGGGGACATAGGTTGGCACTAATAAGTCAGTGATGGTCTCACACTGTGTGTGTTTGGCAATATACATACATACACAGGAAGGAATGTAAGGGGCCTCATTTTTAACACAAGTGCTGTTATCCACCACCAGGGCTTGGAGACTAAAACAGAAAAGAAAAAAAAAGTTGCCTGTATCTTGTATGATGTGGGCTGCTTGGTAGGAGGTGGTGTTATGTAACTTTGTGGTGTGGGACATTTTGGTTCCACTGTGATTCACAGATGGTTATGTTTAGGAGGGGAGAAGCAGGACCCACAGGCAAGGCACCCTTCCTCAGCAACAGGAGAATGTGTGGACAAAGGCTGCAGAACAGACTAAATCTGTGGTTGCCTGGAAGACTGCCCCATTGGGTTGGCTGTTGTTCACAGCAGATATGGGCCCCTACATCAATAATGAATTGGTTCAAGATCCATGGGAGATGAGTTAAAATGGTTGGCAGGTACAAAGGGAAGACTGTAGAAAAAAAAAGAAATAGTGAGGACCACAACTGTTCTCCTCAGAACAATGAGATGGAAGGTGCAAATATGCAAAAACAAATGTAAATGTTTAAGGTAGCCATAACGATGTCAGAGTTGGTTTATATATATGTAGCAGGGATGTGAGGCGTAGCATTGAGGTGTATGGGGGGACATCCTTTAAGAAATGCTTTAAAGATGTTACAAGTTGCATTTAAAAATGTTCTGTTTTTCTTTCAACTTTATTTTTCCTATTTACAATACTAATAAGTAAGGTTTTCCCACTTACAATAGGGAGCCATTGTGCACATAGTTAAATGGTTTAAGACTCAGTTGCAGAAAATTTTTCTCACAGGTTCTAAAATAAAGGCAGAATGTATGTGGCTCAGATTAGTTCTACTAGAGAATAGTGTTCCCAAAGTTGGACAAAGTAAGGTTATTGTTATCCAGTCTTGTCACATTGAAAAGTGACACAAACTATGTTAGAGGTGAAAGAAAAGATGATGCCAAAAGCATGGTTTCTCTTTGGAAATATTTTTTGTTTATTTACTACTTGCAGATTTCCAGATTCAGTGCAATCCTCTCCCATGAATATGCCTGTACGTGAAAGGGCCACCATGTGGTCACAGTTGTTGAATAAATTAAATAAAATGAAAAGGAACTGAAGCACAGAAAGCAAACAGAATAGCTGTAGAAAATTATATTTCACTTGGTTTAGCATTTGTTCTGATACTTTAATAGGTGCTGTGACTCCAGCTCATTGTACATTCCAATGCTGTCGTTGTTATTACACTGATACCCCAGCCTGCTGTTTCTGCTACTACAGCTGCCACTGACAGATATGCATTACCACAGCTCTTCTGTCAACAGGCTGAAACCATGGCTGCTGCTACTACTACAACATATAATGAGCACTACGGCAAAGTTTTGTGAGACCTGCTGATAGTTCAGCTGGAAAGATGCAGTGTATTCCTGAGGTACTGTCACAAGTTACTGTACCAAAATGGTTCTAGATTACATGAAGAACACTGCATCTCAAATTTTGCTTATGAGCATTGCTGTGTTGATATCAAACGTGGCACTATGGCCACCCTCAAATCGGCTTGCTGTAGAGTACCTTAGCTACCCATCTTTAAGCATATAGGATTTTTGTGTGTGTGTAACTGGGACTGTACTAATTGGCAGGGAGGGGTCATTCCATGCAAAAGGCTGCTCTTCCTCAGAGTCATTCTGTTATGTTTCAGAAGTGCAGTGGATCACACAACATTTCATGTTGTTATGAGGAAGGATTCCGACCTGGCCATAGTACTATCCCTGCCCTTCTCTCCTTCTTAGACACAATAAATCTTGCCCGTGACTCTGGAAAAATAGTATCAACAGTTCTACTAGATCTGTCCAAGGCATTCGATACCATCTTCCACACCCATCTCTTGAACCATGTTTCTCTCCCAGAATACCTTATCCTGGTTCTCAAGCTACCTGTCTGACCGGTCTCAAGCTCTGAAATGGGGAAAAGGCACCTCAACCTTCCTTGGTACCCCAGGGATCCATACTTGGTCCAATGCTATTCAACATCTTTATTAATGATTTCCACAAAGCCATACCCAACACCAAAATTGTATAATATGCAGATGATTCAGCTGTAGTCTGCTGCACTTCTAACCTCTCGGAGCTTCAAACAGTGACCCAAACTACTTTCTTCACCACCTCTCGCTAAATGCCAGTAAATCCAAAATGTTACTCTCTCCCTCAAAAGCTTCCCCTTTTGATAAAAACTTGTTCCAAATAATTAGCCAAAACAACTCTACTATAGAGGTTGTTCCCTTTGCTAAACTACTTGGGGTTACTATTGATGAACACCTAAAATTCGACACTCACATTCAGCAAAACATTAAGAAAACCCATATAAAACTTGGTATGCTATACAGAAACATCCACTTTCTCTTTCCTTCCACCAGACAAACTCTCGCCACTACCTGTCTACTCCTCTCACTAATGTATGGCGCTCCTCTACTAACAAACATCTGCCTCTCTCTCCTCCAAATTGGAAGTCTGTTATAATAAGATTTCTAAATTTGCAACCAAAGCCAAATTCTCCTCCCATCATTGTACTGCCCTTCATTTGTTAAATTGGCTTGAACTCTCCAACCATCTAGACTATCTCCAAATTACTACAGCCCACAGACTAATTTTTCAACCTACTAAGTGCCCAGCACTAACCAACATCCTTCAACCTTACACCACTCAGAGAACTCTAAGATCTACTCACCAAAACGTAATCTCTGTCCACAAACCCAGTCGTCCTGCTGTTCAGCTTCTTATGTCCTTTTCCTTAGCTAAAAAATGGAATTCTCTTCCTGCCTCTCTAAGGACTTGTGAAAACTATGAAAACTTTAAAACTCAGCTACATTCCTACCTTTCCTCTAACAGGAAATGCAACTGCACTCTCCCCACCTAGCCTAATAATCAATCCACCCCTTAAATTCCTGACTAACTCTGAGTACAAACTAACCTAGCATAAATGTACATAGTGTAAATAACATAATTGTACGTATTATAAATAACCCATCCCACCTTCTTTTCTTTTTTTCTCTCTTTTCCTTCTAAGTCTTTATTCTCCCTCTCAAGTAAGTTACCACTGCCATCCTAAATATTTAGGTACTATGTAACCAAGGGTTCACTTTATAATTTTGAAATACTGAAATGCCGAATTTCAGTATTTCGAAATTATAACGTCGAAAACTGAAAATCGTGAAAGTGCATAATCGCGAATTAGAATATCTCGAATTCACGGTTATGGCTTATGGTGCGTGGTGTGCAGTGTTGGGAGTGTATCGTGTATGGATGTGGGTGCAATTGAAGGCAAGCGAGTGTTCTGTAAGGGTTTTGTGTGGGAGTTTGAGTGTGTCTGTGTGGATGTATGTGTATGTGTGATGTTTGTGTGCATGCGAGAGACTGTGAAATGTGTGGGTGTGCATTTCCTTTTTGTGTCTGTGCGATCTTGGAGTTAGTATATATAAGTAGGGGGGTCTGGGTGGTGCAGGGGGGCATACCCCCCTGCCTACATGTAGTATAGGTTTGTTTGTGTGCGTTTTGTTTGTTGTAGTGTGGGTTGGATGATGTATCTGTTGTGTGGTGTATGATTTGTATGTGTTCGTGATTGTGTGCTGTCGGGATTATGGATGTTCGACTTTATGATTTTGAAATACTTATAGTATTTCGAAATTATAAAGTGAATCCTTAACCAAAGAATTTACTCCTGTTCTCTAGCATGGAATGAAATTGTAATTGTGTCTTCTTTCTATGATTGTATATGTAACTAAACTGTGTAATGCGGAGCTTTTCTCCCCGGGCCTTCACTGAAAACAGGTTCCCTGAGCCCAGTGGACCTCCCCGGTCATCCAAACTGGAAATAAATAAATAAAGGTATAGTGTGAGATATGGGGGTAGAGTGGGGGTAGGTCGACTTTGCTTTTGATGATAGGATCAGCCATCATCTGTAATAGTTGCTCATACAATGTTAGCAGTCGTTTCTCTATATGTCTTGTATTCTATTCTTTGTCTAGTGCCTGCTGGCTACTTACTTTTAGTTTTAAACATTAATGTGCTGCAAATACAGGGGCAGTGTACTGCAAAAGTGTGCTAATAAATATCAACAATAAGACAGTACTTATTTAGGGGGGCTGACAAAGGTTAAAGTATTGCAGAATAAGTGGAATCTCCTAAAATAAGAAGAGGCACAACTGCAGAGTGCTAATGAGAATATCTGGATAATATGCAGGAGTTTAGAAAAATTGCTGTTAATCAACTGTTTTTTGATAATAACTCTAGAACACCAAACCTTTTAGTACAAAGACTTAGGCAACAGAGTAGAAAGGGTTGCTGTCAAACTTGGGGAGCCTATAAAAAGAAAAATAACCAGAGACCTTGTAGAGGTATTGGAGATATTTCGGAAATTTTATGTAAATTTGACATTTAATAGCTAAATAGAGAAGGAGATGAGATGGAAACGGTGATGTACAATCAATCTGCAGGAAGGTCTGCAGGAATAAACAGTATTCCTGTGGAAGTTTGGAAGCTAGGAGGGAAGAAAGTGTTAAAGATCTGGAAGCTTTTGTTTTATAACATTTCTTTTGTTTTATAACATTTTAATAGGAGGGGAAGTACCAACAAACTGGAAGAAAGCAGTGGTGGCCGTAAGATCTGAAAATTGTAAAGAAATGTCAAACCCAGCCTCATGTAGCCTCATTTCAATTTTAAAACCGGATTATAAAGTGTTTGTCTATAATAGGTAAAATAATGGCAAACGTGTTGCCAAAACGTATAGATATGGATCAATGTGTTTTTTTTTTTTTATGGTGGGGAGGCAAACATTTGACATCATTAACAGAACAACGATGATTCCAAAGGGAAGCAGAATGTGAGAAAATACAGCTGTTGTTATTGGGTCTTGATGCAATTAAAGCATTCGACACAGTAAGATGCAGTTGTTATGAGTAGGACAATGTATGCATTTATACTCCCTGATACAATAATAAAAACCAAAAGAAAAATCCGTCAAGACTAGACATTCCACTGTTTCAGAGCGAACATGGAATATATGCAAATGATAATTTACAAATATTGTGATTGTGCTATATGGCAATTCTTTCTGAATGTCCATGCCCTTTTTTTCATTTCAAGTCTCTTTATGGACAGATTACGGCCAATAAAGCCAAACCCCACTAGCTGTGGACATGCACATTTCAGCCTTCTTATGGCATCATCAGCACAGCATAAGTGGAATGTTAAGTTAATTAAGAGGGTATATGAGGAATTGGAGGTTAGAAATGAAGTGGAAGGGTTCCTCTCTGATAAGTTGGATCTGAACAGTGGAACTAGGAAGGAGCACCCTCTTATCCCTTTGTTGTTTGTGTTATAATTAGCGCCATTGGGAAAGAAAATAAGGGACTCAGAAATTCAAGGATATAATTGGTATGGTAATCAAGAAAAGTTGACTTTATTTGCAGGCAGTATTATTTTGTACCCTATAAAACCAAAAAAAGACATCTCAGTGTTTTAGAACATTCTGAGACAGTTTCAAGTCTTTTTGGAGATATAACATTAATGAATATAAAGCAAAGGCTATAGCTGAAAACTGTGCACCCACACATGAATTGGTTCAGCAATACTCATTTTTATGGGGGCACGATAGATTGAAGACTGTAGGAGTATGGACTAAAAATGCTTCTTGTATGGAAGCTAAGAATATGTGGGAAGAGACTAAACAAAAGATAATATAAAAACTGAGAAACTGGAAGCTCTTGTTTATGGATATGTTTAGCAGGATAGTAATGTTTTTCGGCTTTTCCCGGTTAGGGGTCGCCACAGTGGAACTCCTGTCCGCTCATGCTTTGCAGTGGATTTTTACGGTGCCAAGTTGCCAGCCCAACCTTCAAGGAAGGTACACCCAATCACGCACGCACCTACCTGCATGTCTTTAAACATCACTCGACCATGGGGAGGACATGCAGACTCCACACAGAAGGCACTGCAGCCGAGAATCGAACGGGAGAACCTCTTGCTCTGAGGTGACAACGTTAACCGCTGCACCACCGCGGCTCACGGATATGTTTTGCAAGATACAGGCAGTAAATGTTTTAAGCCCTGTGCCACTGATGTTCTTCGTCTTCCATTGCTGCAGTCCTGACTATTGGGTATAGTCCGCGTCCCAGTCGGCCCGAATACCAGAGTATAAGGCTGACGTCGGTCAGGGCGCATTAGACTGACGTCAGTACGTCAGGGTACTAATGCGCATGACCGGCGTCATATCCTTGCCGCATGGTCCGATGCAGAAGCAATTTTGCGAGTGCAGGTTGGCGTACTGAAATATTTCCGAAACCGGAGTTTCAGACCGAAACAGAGTTGGCTAAGTACCCCGTTGGGGAATATTTTAGTTTTTTCTTGCCTCAGTATTTTACCGGATGTCAGAAAAAGTGAATAACTGTATTTCTTGTGAAACAGATACCTCATAGGGATTATCATACCTTGTGTATACCTTGTCTAGGGCCTGAGCACGACGTTGTTGGTTGCCGCTCTTGTGCTAGGTTTAATAAACGCACTATTAAGAGGAGGTTAGACTGTGCCAGGTTAGTGTTTGGGAAGCGTTGCAATTATAAAATGCCGTCGGATGCTCCGGCCCGCTTCCAAGAAGCGCAAGGATAAAACTGTGAAGCCTAGGGTTGAGGAACCGCAGTCCCGGACGCCGGAACTTTAGAAGGCACAGTGGAGCCGGAGGTTTTGCCAGGAGTTTCCATGGAGTCCCAGGCAGAAACTATACTTTACAGGATGTGCCTTCTCAGGAGGTAGGCCAGACTGAGGGGGCTTCTCAGGTGACTGTTCTTCCCCCTCTTCCCAAGGTAGTTAGGGCCTCTCCTTCTGTTGCCAAACCTTCTTTGCAGGTAGGCCTACTTCAGCTTCAGTGGGGGCTTCTCCTAGCATTTCGGGTTCTGTACCTAAGAAACATATGCTTAAAATGGCAGAAGATTTAATTACTATGATTAGGGTTCTATGCCACCGCCTGATAAGAGGCCTAGGGTGGAACCGGAGTTTGATAGTTTTGAACAGTGTTCAGAAGCCTCAGAATCTTCTGTGGAAGATATACAGGAGTTTCCTACTTATTCTGATTCTGATGTGGATGATTCCACTCCTACAGCTTCTCCGCCTGAGGATTTCTCATTTTCAGAGACTCTGCATTCCATGAGGGAGCACTTTAAATGGGAAGGCCAGGATTACTCTGATTCCAGGAAAAGGCTTAGGGAGTTTTTGTTTTTACCCCAGCATAGGCCTTTAGCTATTCCCCCTGTGTTGAATGTGGTGGAAGATGTTTTGCAGAGGCTTCCTGAACCCTGACTCTTTGCCTCCTGCTCCTGTTAAGCCTGATAGGTATTATAGGGTGCCCGAAGCTCATAAATATTTGTTTAAGAGTCCTAGGGCGGACCCAGAAACTATTTCTCAAGGGCCTAAGGGTGTAAAGGCTTCTGTGGTTAAAAATCCTGTTCCCACTGATAAGGAGGCAAGGGCTTTGGATAGGTGGGGAAAGAAAGTGTATACTTCTTCCACTCTAGCCATGAGAGCTTTGAATTGCCAGTTTCACATGCTAAAATATCAGAATTATCTCCTTTCACAATTGAAATCTAAGGTGGATGCTTTGGCGGAAGGTATTGAGTGTAAAGAGTTGCTGGATTTGGTTCATGTGTCTGAACAAGTGGGTAAGCATTCTTTGCAATGTGGTTTTGATGCTGTACAGGCCTCCTCGAGGGTGGCTGCTACCAGTTCTGTTCTTCGCAGGCATGCCTGGTTGAAGGACCAGAATTTAGCTGAGCATGTTAAGACAAGGATTTTGGATGCTCCTTTACAGTCTGATGTGTTGTTTGGATCGCCTGTGGAAGCAGTTTTAAAGAAAATGGAGGACAAAGCTAAGTCTATGCAAACTGTTAAGGATTTCTTGCAGGTGCAGCCTCCAAAGTTTAGTAGAAATTGGCCTGCTAAGGGGTGGACATATCCTGCTTATGATTCCCAGTCTAGGGGTAGGTCTAGACGTGGTAGGGGCAGGGCTCAAGGTACTTTTAGGCCTAGAACAGGGAGTTCACCTGCTCAGACTTCTGGTGAGGGTAGGGGTCAGTCCTTTCGTAAACAGACCCAATGACCTGTCTTTTCCGCTGCCAGCAGATTCACGTATGGCAGCTCCTTTGGGAGGAAGACTGTCTCTTTTCAAAGGAAATTGGGATTTAATTACTCAAGACAAATGGGTGTTGGATATCATTCACCACGGTTACAGATTTTATTTCCATACTATGCCCCCTTTCAAAGGCATGCCAGATGTTCCTCCTCCACAACGAAAAGAGGCTCACAAGCAAGTTTCTCAGTTGCTTCACATAGGGGCCATTCAGCCAGTTCCTGTATCAGAAAGGGGCCTAGGATTTTATTCTCGCCTGTTCCTAGTACCAAAGAAGGGGAACACGTGGAGACCAATTTTGGATTTATCTATCCTCAACACTTATCTGGACATTCCCAAGTTCAAGATGTTGACGCTACAACAGCTTCTACCTCTGCTGGGCAAAGATCACTGGATGGTAACTTTAGATCTCAAGGAAGCTTACCTTCATGTGCCTATAAGGCTAAGTTGCAGGAAGTATCTGCGGTTTCGAGCTGGAAATTCTCATTATCAGTTCTCTGCATTGCCCTTTGGCTTATCTACTGCGCCCAGAGTATTCACAAAGGTTCTGGCTCCAGTGATAGCTTACTTCAGGCTACAAGGAATTCAAATCTATCCTTACTTGGACGACTGCCTGATTCTGGCTCAAGAAAAGGAAGATCTTCTACAGCATCTGGAATATGTCATAGCAGTGCTAAGATGCCTAGGGTATTCTGTGAACGAAATAAAGTCCAGTCTAGTACCCTCTCAAGACATGTGCTTTCTGGGTGTGAGACTGAATACAGCAGCCCAGATGGCTTTTTAAACCCCGGACAAACAAAAGAGTCTGTCACTTTACTTCCATCAACTATCTCATCAGTCCGTGCTGACTGCAAGGACAGTCCTTCAAGCATTAGGGTTCATGGCATCTTGTATTCTGGTGCTTCCCAATGCCAAACTGCATATGAGGAAGCTACAATGGTATCTCAAAAATGTATGGACACAGCACTGCCAGGATTTGGACACTGTCATTCAAATAATACCTTGCCTTCAAAAAGAATTTTTGTGGTGGGCTCAGGAATGTCACCTAAACAAGGGACTCTCTGTGACCCGACCAGAGGCAAGTCAGATCTTAACGACAGATGCCTCGGACATAGCTTGGGGAGCTCATCTAAATGGAAAGTGGATACAAGACAAGTGGCCTGCCAAACTACAGCATCTACATATCAACATGAAAGAGATGTTGGCAGTCCAGTTTGCATTAATGGCTTTCAAGGAGTTACTTCTTCCAGGGCAGGTGTTGATTCTAACAGACAACACAACTGTCATGTGGTACATCAACAAGCAAGGGGGAACACATTCTTATCCTCTATGCAGGCAAGCAATGATTTTATGGGAGACAGCACTAAGCCTGCAACTAACTCTTCAGGCAAGGTTTCTGCCAGGAGCACAGAACTCTTTAGCAGATGTGTTAAGCAGACAAATCATGGATCCCCACAGTGGAAACTGGATCTTCATGTATTTCAGAAACTGACAGTGTCATGGGGAACTCCAGACATAGATCTGTTCGCTTCTCCACTAAACCACCAGCTGCCACAGTATTGCACAAAGGGGTTTCATCACACAGCTTGGAAAGTGGATGCTCTGTCTTTCAGTTGGAGAAATCTTCATGTTTATGCCTTTCCACCTCTGCCTCTTCTTCCAAAGGTACTGTTAAAGGTCAGACAAGACAGGCCAAGGATGATTTTGATAGCTCCAGATTGGCCTCGGCAACACTGGTACCCACTACTACGGAGTCTGGTAAAGAAGCCTCCATGGCCTTTACCTCTGATTCCTCATCTGTTATCTCAGAAGGACGGTCATCTGCTCAATGTCAAGCTACACTCTCTTCATCTAACAGCTTGGCATATTCTGTGTTGAAGCACAGCAGGTCTCAACTTCCTCAACAAGTTTTAAATGTGATCAGGGAAGCTAGAAGACCTAGTACAAGGAAAGTGTATGGGGACAAATGGAAGAGATTTTCATTTTGGAGTACAGCAAAGAATTTGGAGATTTCTGAGCCTAATTTGAGTGTGGCTCTTCAATATCTTACTGAATTATTGGACAAAGGTTTGTCCTTCTCTTCCATAAAGATTCATGCTGCAGCAATTTCAGCTCACTATGATTGTGACCCACCTTTGTTTTCGCATCCTTTGTTCAAGCAGTTTCTTAGAGGGGCAAAGAATATAAGACCCCCACGTAGAGCTCCTACTCCTGCTTGGGATCTCAATTTTGTGTTGGAAAAACTTACTCTACAACCTTTTGAGCCTGCAGCTACTGCTGAATTGATATATCTGTCATGGAAGACTGCTTTTCTGTTGGCTATTACTTCTGCAAGAAGGGTGTCTGAGTTGCAGGCCCTTATGGCAGTAGAGCCCTTTTTGATTTTCCATAAGGATAGGGTATCATTACGTACTAATCCTTCTTTTATGCCTAAGGTGGTTTCTAGTGTGGCTTTAAACCAAACTATTCATTTGCCTACGTTTTTTGCAGATCCTCAGAATAAAGGGGAAAAGATTTTGCACACTTTAGATGTGCACAGGCAATTGCGTTATTATTTAAGCAGGACTAAGGATTTTAGGCAGTCTCAGCAGTTGTTTGTTTCTTTTGCTTTGAGTTCTCAGGGCAAGCCTGTGTCAAAACAAACTATTTCTAGGTGGATTGGCTTTTGCATTGCATTTTGTTATTCCCATCATGGCAAGGAGATTCCAGCTGGGATTAGGCCTCATTCCACTAGGGCTACTGCCACTTCAACAGCATTTCTAAGGGGGGTGGCAACTAAGGATATTCTGGAAGCAGCTACTTGGAGTTCTGTGCATACTTTTTCTAGGCATTATCACCTTCCTATCTACTCTAAGTCTAGGGCTGGTTTTGCCACAGCTGTTTTACAAGGCATGTTGTCAGCTCCTACTACTTTGTAATTTGCCAGCCTCCCTTACCTCTGCTTTGGGATTCTACCCAATAGTCAGGACTGCAGCAATGGAAGACGAAGAACATAGTACAGTTTTGTACCTACCATAAATGTAGATGTTCGAGGATTCCATTGCTGCAGTCCAATTTACCCTCCCTCCTTCCCCTCTGTATTTAGGGGTGGTTGTGTAGGTGAGTTTACATGCTTATATTTTTTGTACATATGGTTGTATATATTGTACATGTTTTTGGTGCAGGTTTTTTGGGACTTGTCTTTTTAGGGTCTTCTGACATCTGGGGCAAGAAAAGACTGAGGATATGATGCCGGTCATGCGCATTAGTACCCTGACGTACTGACGTCAGTCTAATGCGCCCTGACCGACGTCAGCCTTATACTCTGGTATTCGGGCCGACTGGGACGCGGACTATACCCAATAGTCAGGACTGCAGCAATGGAATCCTCGAACATCTACATTTATGGTAGGTACAAAACTGTACTTTTTGAATGTACTTTCTCAAGAAATTTAAGTTGTCTGCAGCATAAGTTGCAGTACATTTAGTGTTGTGTGCTTTCAAGAGTGTATCACGTGAATACATTATATTTCTACAATCCGAGAAAATGTTATGTAAGTTATGAGGCATATCAGGGACATTTACATTAATACAGCATCTTACCCCATCAAGTCTGTCCATTTCCACCACAGGACTGCTTGCTATTTGTCACTAATCTCTCGGTACTTACTAGACTTTCGCAGATTTAGGTTTGTTCTACTGCTCCCGTAACGCATCACACCTTCTTTTCTCTCCAGGTCTCGTATGCTTTGCCTACCACTTGATTCAAAATTTTTATTTTTTGTTGGAGGGTGTTTTGGAGGTTTAAATAGTTAGAACTGATTCTACTCTTGCCGTCGTTCAGGTTGCCAATGTATTTTGGTACATTTGATCTTCTGATGATTTATTTTACTTAATTAGCATTGCTTTATTCTGTGCTTCTCATTTCCTGGATTTATTGTTGCCGTGCCTCCTGTTTAGCTGATAATATTTGGTGTGTCTTTTGTTGATTATTTTCTGTAGGCTTTATAGGTGTGACAAAAGAAAGGCTACAGAGTTCGAAATGTGCTTTAAGTGTAGGCACAAAATCCCCCCATGAGACAAACTTTTGTGAGACTTGGCTTGGAGAAGAACATTTAGATTTTCATTGTGTGATTTGTAAAGGGTTTGAATCCAAAGCCCTTCGAGACAGAAGAAACAATTCACTTCTCAATGATCTTATCCAGTGACTCTGCTCTGGAGTCTGAGAAACATGAGAGAGAAATAGAGGAGATTTGGAGTTCTGACCTGGGCACTGGTCAAGAATCAGCCATTGATGTTGTGGTTTCTCACCTAGACATTTCTGTGATGTAGTAACCCCGTTCCTAGTAAAAAACTTGTTCATTTCTTGTGCGTGCCTGTATGTCTGCAAACACAACTGCTCAGATATTTAGAGTATATGTCTTCCTCCTCTTTTTTTGGTCCATTCTTCCAGATCTCTCTCCAGACCTCTGTTGCTTTAAATTTAGGCTGCATGAAAATGAGGACTGTGATTAAGGCTCAGATTATGATGGACTGTCACTCATCCCCCTTAGATTCCAGAGTGGCTAGAGGAGGTCCAACCCTTCCTCCAGGTGTTCCTACACTGGTCTTTGTCTCAGCAACAGTGAATTCAGAGATAATGGTTCACCTACAGTTTCTTACGTCTGAGTCAGTATCAGTACTGTCCCTGAGATTGGCAGGAAAGCCATAGCAAGGGATGCAAGCATTTAAAAGGTTGTGGTTGGCACAGTAAAAAAGGTGCTGATCAGTGTCTGCAAGTATTATTGCCAATCATTTTAAGTAGTCATTATTGCAACTGTGGCATCTTAAGTGACAAGTCAGTTAGCGTTTGTGTATTAGAAACCATAGCAAAAGGCATGTTTATAGAGCTTTGCTATAGTTTATCAAAAGTGTTTGATATAATTTAGTAAAGCACTTTCATGTAGGTAAGTAATGGCTCTTTGCTTAGCTTGAAGAATTTTATTAATTTTTAAGTGCAAATTATAGTAAGTGAATTGTAGTAAAGTGCTCATATATCATAGAATTATGTTATAGGGAGGCCTTTCTCAGGCCCCTCTCACAGAGAACCTTTATGATGTTCTTCATGTTTCACTGTTGCAGTCATTACATTTGGGTAATCTGCTGGCAGGTTGCCCTCACTCAGCCTGATTAACAAAGTCTTGGGTCCTGCTTCGGTTACTGTCCCTTCTTCCATGACATCAGGTCATCAGAGGTATAAAACATGCAGCGACGCCATTACATCAGTCTTTCTTGCCGCGTGGTGCCTGAAGCAGAAGCAGTTTGCAAGTGCCGGTCGGACGACTCCTGAAATTTTCGTTTTCGAGTTTCAGAACCGAAGTCTTTAACTAAAAAGCTAAGTACCCCATTGGGGAAACTTTTTCTTGATCCTTACCGATGTCATTAAAAGTTAATAATTGTATTACTTGTGGTAAGCAAATACCTCATAAGGATTTTCACTTGTACTGTATTCCTTGCCTAGGCCCTGACCACGACGTACCTTGCTGTCGGTTCTGTGCTTTATTTAATCAATGCACTATCCGTCGTCGGTACATTTTTTCTTCTAAATATTTTGGATCACGGTTTAATTATCCAGAAATGACATCAGTTAGTAATCCGACTACCGGAATACCTAAAAAACACTAAGAAAAAGACAGAGACAGGCCGTTGAGGTCCAAAACTGCCAAAGACGCTTCTCCTAAGCCAGTCGCCAGTTCGCCGGTACTCAGTGAGGCGATTTCGCAGCCCCTGATACCCGCTATGTCTGATTCGCAGGTCTCAACTGAGACCCATTTGGAGTCCAGTATGCCGCGAGATGCCTCAATTATGGAACCCGTGGATGTCTCTACCTTGGATGGGTCCGGAGCCTCTGTGCAGCCTCTGTGCTTCTGAGGGTGTATTCAGGCCTACAGATTTGTATATTAAACCGATGCCATCTTCAATATTAAGGCCAAAATCTCGATCTATGTCTAAAAAACCGACGCCTAGGCCACATGTGCAGGCCCCTATGCCTAAAAAACAAATGATCAAAATGGCTGAAGTTTTAAATATTCTAATCAGGGGTAGGCAACCCCCACCTTCAAAGATGCCTAGGGCTGAACTTGACTATGAATCTTCTGAACAGGATTCTATTTCTTCTGACTCTTCTAATGATCAGGATTTGTCTATACCTACTTATGAGGACTCTGATGCAGAGGATTACATTCCTTCTGCTTCTCCCCCTGAGGATTTTACTTTTGGGGAAACTTTACATACCTTAAGGGAACATTTCCACTGGGAAAGTTAGGATTTTTCTGTATCCAAAAAGAGGCTTTGGGATTTTCTTTTTCTTCCTCAGCATAGGCCTTTGGCTATTCCTCCTGTACTAGACATTGTTGATAATGTGTTTTTAGAATCCAGTATGGCTCCTGATTCTCTGCCTCCGGCCCCTTATAAGCCAGACAGATATTACAGGGTAGAAACAAAAAAGAAATTGCTGCAGGTAAAACCAAGGTGCAAAAAAATAAGTAAAAATATATAAACACAATGCACCAAGGTAACACACAATAACGTTTAACGAAAACAAAAAGTAAAAGACAGAGGTGAGCACGTTCGCAACAATAGTTGCTTCATCAGGTGATACCTAGATACTACAGGGTTCCTGATTCCCACAAATTCCTTTTCAAAAATCCTGTTGCTGACCCTGAAACCATTTCTCAGGGGCCCAAGGGCATTAAGGCATCTTCTGCTAAAAATCCTACCCCTTCTGATAGAGACTCCAGGGCGCTGGATAGATGGGGAAAAAAGGTTTATACTTCTGCAACCTTGACAATCAGAACTTCTGTCAATTTCATATGCTAAAATATCAGCAACATATCATGGGACTGCTTAAACAGAAAATGATGTTGATTTCTGACGGTGTGGAAAATAAGGATTTACAGGATTTATTGCATTCAGCTGAACAAGTTGGAAAACGTACTTTGCAATGTGGTTTTGATTCTTTTGAGGCCTCTTGCAGGGCTGCTGTTACTGGGTCTGTGCTTAGAAGGCATGCTTGGCTTAAGGAGCAATCTCTGCCTGATCATGTTAAAGCAAAATTGTTGGTTACTCCTTTGCAGCAGGACCGTCTGTTTGGCAATAAGGCTGAAGAAGTTATAAAAAAGGTGGAAGATAAGGCTAAATCTATGCAGACTGTGAAATATTTCTTACAAGTACAACCTCCAAGATTTAGTAGGCACTGGCCTACTAAGAACTGGTCCTTTCCAGTTCCTTCCAGAGCCACTCAAACCAGACCCAGACATGCCAAAAGCACCAAGTTTCAGTCCCAAGGGACTTTCAGAACTAAACAATGGGGTGCCTCCTCTTCCAAATCTGGAAACAACAAGACACCTGCCTATGTTAAACAGTCTTAATGACTTTCCATTAGAATTACCAAGCATTTACCTTTTAGCCACCCCTTTGGGGGGAAAACAGGCAATTCATTAAAAAAACTGGCAACTTATAACCCACGACAAATGGTTTTAAATATAGTGTCCCAGGGATACAGATTTCATTTTCACATGTTGCCAACTCCAAGCGGATGGCCAGACCTGCCCCCAAATCAGTGGGCAGAGGCTCAGAAACAAGTACTTTCCCTCCTAAATGTGGGGGCTATTCAACTAGCACCAGAAGATAAAAAGGAACAAGGTTTCTATTCCAGACTTTTCCTGGTACCCAGAAAATGCAAATCATGGCGTCCAGTTCTGGACTTGTCTACTCTAAACACTTTTCTGGACTTCCAGAATTCAAGATACTGACTCTTCACCAGTTACTTCCTATGCTAGGCAAAGATGCCTGGTTGGCAACTCTAGATCTAAAAGAGGCATACCTGCATATCCCAATCAGGGAATCTTACAGAAGATTCCTCCGCTTCATAGCAGGCTTTTTGCATTATCAGTTCTCTGCACTGCCCTTTGGCTTATCTACTGCACCCAGGGTCTTTACAAAGTGCCTGGCTCCAGTAATTGCATTTTGCAGGCAAAGAAATATTCAGATATATCCATACCTGGACGATTGTCTAATTCAGGTAGAAAACAAGGCCAGTCTTCTAAAACATCTGGCGTTTGTAAAAAGGGTTCTAACTTGTCTAGGGTACACCATAAACAAAAATAAATCACAACTAGTACCCTCTCAAAAATAACATTCCTGGGTGCAAGCTTGAATACAACTGCCCAGATGGCTTACCTTACGCCAGAAAAGCAAATTCACTTGGTGACTTACTTCAAACAGGTGGCCACAAAAACCTTGCTATCAGCAAGACAAATACTGCAATCCTTGGGGTTCATGGCCTCCTGCATTCTTCTAATTCCATATGCAAGACTGCATATGAGGAAACTTCAGTGGTACTTAAAAAGTTTATGGAGTCAACATTCTCACAGCCTGGAAACAATGATTCCTATCATACCTTGCCTGCAACTAGAGTTCCTATGGTGGGCAGAGGCCTGCCACCAAAACAAGGGACTGCCATTCACACCACCCCCTGCCACACAAACCCTAACTACAGATGCATCAGACTATGCATGGGGGGCTCATCTGGCAGGGAAGTGCATTCAGGGCAAATGGAGCTTGAATCAAATGCACCTTCATATCAAGCAAAAAGAAATGCTAGCTGTACAGAAAGCACTGACAGCCTTCAAGGACTACCTTCATCCAGGGCAACTAATGGTAAAGACAGACAACACCACAGTTATGTGGTACATAAACAAGCGGGGGGGGGGGGGTACACATTCCTACTCCCTCTACAGACAAGCCATGGCATTGTGGAACACGGCCTTGAGCTATCAAGTACAACTACAAGCCCAATTCCTGCCAGGAAAGCTGAATATTTTGGCAGACGATCTAAGAAGAAATCTCATGGACCCACACGAATGGAAACTGGAACCATGGATTTTCAACATGTTGACACGCAAATGGGGGAGCCCAGACATAGATCTCTTTGCCTCACCCCAGAACTACCAGTTGGACAAATTTTGCAGAAGAACTCCTCACAAAAAAGCCTGGAAAGTGGATGCTCTGTCCTTCAGCTGGGAAAACCTATCAGTCTATGCTTTTCCCCCTCTGCTTTTGCTCTCCAAAGTTCTACTAAAAGTCAAACAGGACAAACCAAAGATGATTTTGCTTGCTCCAGACTGGCCTCACCAACACTGGCACCCACTCCTACACAGTCTGTCACAACTTTCTCCATAGCACCTGCCTCAGACACCTTCCTTACTGTCTCAGCAGAACAACCAAATTTTGCACCCTCAGCTCCAAACATTGAATCTTGCAGCTTGGCTAATCACTTAAATTCTCCCTTAGCATCCCTCAGCAAACCTGTGATGGATGTCATTTTGGAGGCGAGAAGACCTAGTACCAGAAACTCTTATGCTGACAAATGGAAAAGATTCTGTGCCTGGAATTGATCTCAAGGAATGACCACAGCAGTGCCCAATTTACCTCAGATTGTGCAATACTTAACTGAGATGCTTCACAAGGGCCTATCTTTTTCTTCCATAAAAATCCATACCTCAGCCATTTCAGCTCATTACAACACAGAACCCCCCCCCCCTCTTCTCTCATCCTCTGTTAAAGCAGTATCTCAGAGGGGCCAAAAACTTAAGGCCACCCAGGAGAGCTCCAGCCCCTGCCTGGGACCTTAACTTTGTATTGGAAAAACTCACTCTACCTCCTTTTGAGCCAGCTGCTATTGCAGACTTAAAATTCCTTTCCTGGAAAACGGTCTTCCTTTTAGCAATCACTTTGGCAAGAAGGATTTCTGAATTACAGGCCCTTATGGCAGTGGAGCCTTTCATCATCTTTCATGCGGACAGGGTGTCACTCAAGACCAACCCATCCTTCATGCCCAAGGTGGTATTCAGTGTGGCTCTTAATCAGTCCATTCATTTGCCAACTTTCTTTCCCAATCCACAGAACAAAGGGGAGCGGATTCTGCATTCATTGGATGTACACAGACAGCTTAGATTTTACTTGGACAGGACTAAATCTCGAAGAAAATCTGAACAACTGCTGGTAGCATTTGCTGCAGGGGCAGATGGAAAGGCTATTTCCAAGCAAGCCATTTCCAAATGGATAAGCCATTGCATTCATTTCTGCTGTAAGCACCATGGAAAACCTATCCCCCAGGGGATCAGATCCCATTCCACCAGGGCTGCATCTACTTCTACAGCCTTTCTCAGAGGTGTTCCTACCAGGGATATTCTAGAAGCTGCTACCTGGAGTTCAGTTCATACTTTCACTAAGTACTATCACTTACCAACTTTCTCTAAATCCAGAGCTGGCTTTGCCACTGCTGTTTTGCAGGGCCTTTTAGTCGGTCCTAATACTGTATAAATCCATCCTCCCAACCTTAGCATTGGGAATCTACCCAAATGTAATGACTGCAACAGTGAAACACGAAGAACATAGTACAGTTGTGTACACTTACCATAAATGTAGATGTTCGAGTGTATTCACTGTTGCAGTCCTGGTTACCCTCCCTCCAGCCCCCTGTTTTTCTCTTACTATGCCTCTCCTGTATTTTTCTACACTTAAAAGCCTTTTTGGTGTATTTGCTTTTGTTTGGAGGTATATATTTTTGTGTTTAAAATTATTTACATATTTTGCTCCCCATTTTGGGGGCACCTGACATCTGGGGCAAGAAAGACTGATGTAATGGTGTCGGCTGCGTGTTTTATACCCCTGACGACCTGACGTCATGGAAGAAGGGACAGCAACTGATGCAGGACCCAAGACTTTGTTAATCAGGCTGACTGAGGGCAACCTGCCAGCAGATTACCCAAATGTAATGACAGCAACCGTGAATACACTCGAACATCTACATTTATGGTAAGTGTACACAACTGTACTTTTGTGGGACCTTTAATTTCATGTTGGAGAAATTAACATTGTTCCTTTTTGAACTAGCAGCTTGAGCAGATCTACCATTTTGATGTGGAAGACCCTTTTTTAAGTTATTAGATATGCTGTTTCTTGAAAGTCTCCTTACCTCATCTTCCATGAGGACAGATTATTTTTGCAAGCCATCCTGTCCATTATGCTGAAAGTAGCTACTGAAGCAGTCTAACAGTTTGCCTTCGTTTTTTTGCAGTACTCAGTTTTGTAAATCTCTTACATTTTGAAGATGTGCATAGACAACTACGTTTCTGCTTAAAACCAAAGATCTCAGGAAATATGATGGTCTATTTTCTTCACTCATAACAGAGTCTAAGTCAACATTGTTCAATATGAATATGTTGATATAATTAATTAGATATTAATCCTCAAGGCTCCTTTGTTGATTTTTATGCTTGTATATCATTTTCTACCAAAAAAGTGTTCAGTGTTACTCTGTTTATGTGGCTGTCGGACTGTATTGATGTCCTTCATGGATGCATCTGCAGTCATAACAAATGGGTTGTCCTGTCGTCAGGCAGCCCTTCGGTCGGCCGGATTCCAAAGTCTGGGTCCGGCTTCGGCTGATGTCGCACTTCACCCGACGTCATCTCTGCTGGTCTTCGGGTATAAAGGCATCAGCCGACGCCATTTTCCTCAGTCTTTCTTGCGCGTGGCCAAGCAGAAGCTGTTCGCAAGTGCCGGTCGGTCAGATCCAGAGATTACTACTACCGAATACTACTTCGAAGACTTCTAAAAAGCTAAGTACCCCGTTGGGGACTCTTTCTTGCCTCAGCCGATGTCAGAAAAAGTCAATAACTGTTTAACTTGTGGGAAACAAATACCTCATAAAGATTTCCACTCTTACTGTCTGCCTTTCTTAGGCCCAGACCACGACGTAGCAGCCTGTTCGGCCTGTGCTTCCTTCAACCGACGAACGCTTAGGCGCCGGTCGGAGTTTGCTGAACAGTTTTTCGGCTCAGATTTTGCGTACATTATGCCGCCGGATCCTCCGACTACCCAAATTGTTAAAAACGCAAAGAAAGACCGACACTCGCGGTCCGCGGTTTCGGCCGAAACCACGGTTAAGCAAGCCGCGAGTGTCTCGGTTTCGGCCGAAACCAAGAAAACCAGTCAATCTTCAGCCGAATCCATGACTACTACTGAGGCTCCTGCAACCTTAGTTGAATCGGCCTCAGAAATTTTGCCTACAACTGTGGTTCCTAGTGATTTATCAGACACCATCCCTTTGGATGTCTCTACCCCAGCACATGGTGCTGCTAGGCCTCCTGCAGCCATGTCTATTAAGGCCTTTGCCAGGGCTAAAGCAGCCAAATCTGCTAAATCAGTGCCTGTTAAGCCCCCTTCACACAGGCCCACTTCAAGTTCACAAATGCTTACTCTGGCAGAAGATTTAATATCCTTAATTAGGGGATCCCAATCTCACCCAGACAGGGCCTCTCAGCCCCAGAAAAAGACCTAGAGCAGAGCCCCCGAGCCAGTCTCCTCTGATGATTCTGGATGACTCAGACATTACAGACCAGCCAGAGGCTCCTTTCTACTTATGAAGATTCCGATGCTGAAGAATCCATTCCAGCTGCCTCTCCACCAGAGGAATTTTCCTTTGGGGAAACCTTACATGCCATGAGAGAACAATTCCAATGGCAGGGACAAGATTTCTCAGATTCAAGAAAAGGCTTAGGACTTTTCTGCACTTACCACAACATAGGCCCTTAGCTATACCTCCTGTACTGCCTGTTGTGGATGATGCATTTAATGATGTTTGCACTGCTCCTGATTCTTTACCTCCAGCCCCTGCCAAACCAGGTAGATTTTACAGGGTGCCAGACACTCATCACCACCTATACAAGGCCCCACTTGCAGATCCCGAAACTATATCCCAGGGGCCTAAGGCAGTAGCCTCGACCACAGCAAAAACCCTATTCCTTCTGAAAGGGAATCCAGGTCCTTAGAGAGATGGGGAAAAAGTTTACACCTCTGCTACTCTCTCAGCTAGAGCTTTAAACTGTCAGTTTCATATGATCCAATACCAAGAGTTTATGCTTGATCAGTTAACTAAAAAACTGTCCTCTGATGAATCCTTAGATAAGAAATATGTATTAGAAATGGTGAATAACATCCAACAGGTTAGTAACCATTCCTTAAAATGTGGCTATGATGCACTGGAGGCTTCATTTAGATCAGCCATGACTGGCACAGTGATAAGAAGGCATGCATGGTTGAAAGAACAGGTCTTACCGGATCATGTTAAAGCAAAGCTGTTAGATGCTCCTATGGATAAGGCCAGTCTATTTGGTACACCTGCCCAGCAAGTAATGAAGAAAATGGAAGAAAAGGCAAAATCTATACAAACAGTTAAAGATTTCTTACAGGTTCAGCCCCCAAGGTTTAGCAGGAACTGGCCTGCCAAAAATTGGTCCTTTCCAGACTCCACAAAATCCCAAAGGGGCAGGAATAGACTCTCTAGAGGCAGAAATCAATCCAGAGGAGGTGCCTACAGAGGACGACAGTGGCAAGGCAATAACCGAGGCACAGACACAACCACTGCCACTGCAACAGGACAATCACAGTGACTTGGCTCTGACACCGCCTACCAGGGAGCAAATAGCAGCACCTTTAGGCGGAAAGTTAGCCTTATTTTCGGAAAATTGGCACTATATCACAAAAGACAAGTGGATTTTGCAAACCATAGACCAAGGCTACCGGTTCCACTTCCACACCTTACCAGTAAAAAGAGGAATGCCAAACCTACCTCCAAATCAAAAATAGAAGCTCTACAGCAGATAGCGAAATTAACAAAGATGAGAGCTGTGGAAAGAGTACCAATAACAGAACAGGGCAAAGGATTCTACTCCAGACTCTTCCTAGTACCAAGAAAAGAGAAAAGTTGGAGACCTATTCTCGACCTGTCCGTCTTAAACACATACATCATTGTCCCAAAATTCAAAATGCTGACCCTACAGCAACTTCTTCCCATGCTGGGCAAGGAGTGTTGGCTGGTAACTCTAGATCTCAAGGAGGCATACCTGCACGTCCCCATTCGACCAAATTGCAGAAGATACCTCAGATTTCTTGCAGGATCAGAGCATTATCAATTCTCAGCATTGCCCTTTGGCTTATCTACTGCCCAGAGTATTCACAAAATGCCTGGCATCAGTAATCGCTCACTGCAGACTACAGGGAATCCAAATTTATCCATACCTGGACGACTGCCTGTTACAAGCGGACAACAAAAGCAAGCTGACAACAGATTTACAAAGGGTCATTTACTTGCTACAAGCCCTGGGATACACAGTCAATTTACAAAAGTCAAGACTGATACCATCCCAAACAAGAACATTCTTGGGCGCGGAATTGGACACAGTAAAACAGATGGCATTCCTAACTGCAGAAAAACAAAAGAACTTCCTCTTTACTTCTTGGCATTAACAAAGCAGAACAAACTAACAGCAAGAAAAGTTCTGCAGGCCTTGGGCTTCATGGCATCATGCATAATCTTGGTCCCACAGGCCAGACTGCATATGAGAAAGCTACAGTGGTACCTAAAGAATTTATGGTCTCAGCACAGGCACAGCTTAGAAACAGAAATCCCACTAATCCCATGCCTAAAACAGGAGTTCCTATGGTGGGCTCAAGCATGCCAGTCAAACCCAGGCTTACCCTTCCACAACTTTCGAGCAAGCCAAACCATCACAACGGACGCCTCAGACCTAGGATGGGGGGCGCACATGCTGGACAAATGCATACAAGGATTGTGGACTCCAGTTCGGACATCTACATTTATGGTAGGTACAAAACTGTACTTTTTTTGCTATAACAAGTGTAATAGAACATTATAGGGCATACTTACAGTTCATCCTGCGATATGAGCTCAAGGTCCAGGTCTACCATAATTCATGGTGTTCTGTGTTAACGCCATCCAAGAGGAGAAAATCAGGTCTCAGTCCTGTAGTTAAAATGGATGGACTAGATCTTGTAAGATACAAAAGTTATGTTTGTGTCTTTCAGCTATTTCACTGTTAGGGGTCGCCACAGCGGAACTCTGGTCCGCTAATGATTGGCAGTAGAGTTTTACATGCTGGCTTGCCGGGCCTAACGCACAACCTTCAACGAAGGAACGCCCATTCACGCATGTCACCACACAGAAGACGCTCTAACTGAGAATCGAACGGGCAACGTCTAACTGTGAGGCGACAACGCTACCGCAGCACCACCACCGCAGTCAAGATACAAAAGTTATGTGCTAAACATAATAATACATTTTTCATGAGCCATGTCAGTATATATTTCATCATACGGTTTCCACCTTTATCCATTCTTTTGTAAGTTATCATAAGTGGAGACTGATGAAGGAATGACTAGTACAGCAATAACCCACGCCTGGGTGTGGGTAATGCTGGATTTACCCACTGTTGGCGTGGTTTGGTCCAGAGGGCGAAGCCCGAGGGACCAAACAAAGCCAACCGTGGGTAAATACAGCATTACCACCAGAAGTGGGTTATTGCTATTATACCATGACATTATTTAAGAAAAGAAACTATTACTTTTCTTAAATAATGGCATAGTATAATGCCTGTTTACTGCCCTTCCGCAGATGTCTGGCATCCGGCAGTTCTGATGTACTGCGCCTGCGCAGTACATCAGAGTTGTGGGCAAAGCAACAGAGAAAGCAAGATCTCCGTTGCTTTTTTTTTTAGCTATGTTAAATGGGTTTAACATAGAGACATTTAAAATAAGCAACGGAGATGTCCGTTGCTTATTTTAAACTGTCTCGCTATGTTAAACCCATTTAACATAGTGAAATAGTAAAAGCAACGGAGATCTTGCTTTCTCCGTTGCTTTTTAAAACCTGTCTCAAGATGTTAAATGGGTTTAGCATAGAGAGCTTTAAAATAAGCAACGGAGATCTCCGTTGCTTATTTTAAAGCTGTCTCGCTATGTTAAACCCATTTAACATAGCGAGACAGTGTTTAAAAAGTAGAGTTATACTAATGGAAAAAAGTCCGGGCGACCGGACCTTTTTCCATTAGTATAACTCTATTTACAATGTGCACGCTGGCCAATCAGCGTGCATGTTTTGGGGGGGGTCATGGTATAATAAGTATGTATGTACTACAAAAAAGCTGATATCTGAGAAACTCTATCTGGAGAGTGAGGGAGGCTGTAATGTGTTATGTGAACAAGGGAAGGAGTTTGAGCTTCAACAAAAGTTTATCATAGACTAGATCCTGATGGCAAATTGCCTTATAGTTAAAGTGGACAGAAGAGAATCACAAAGAACTATTATTAAGATAAGTACAGAACTGTTTTGACTGAGTGTTGGGAATGGCCACAAGTTCTACTTTGTTGCTATGAAAACATTAGAGGGATTACTAGACAGGCGGTATGAGTAATCGTGTGTTTTTATCACACTTAATGCTAAGTAGCTTCTGCAGATGCTATTCGGTGATTGCTGAGCGGTATCCCAAATAGCTAGCAAGTTACTACATGAGAACTTTATTTTGATGGTGTGCATACTGTGAAAGACTGTTTTGGCAAGAAGATCTTGCAGAGTATTCTAACACTTAATAACTTCACAAGCTGTTCTTTAGTGCATTCTATGAATACTATCTGTATTAAAAAGCAGTAAATTTACGTTCAAGTTTAGATAACACCTGCCAAGCCCCTCTAGCTTTCTACCTTGCCCTGTAGACTTGTATAGGATTTGTACTTCTCCCTGCCTCTCTACTTTTGATTCATGTTTCAGTCCTTGGCTCCGCTCAACAGTACCATGATTTAAAAAAAAAAGTTCTTAGTGATATGAAGTTGGTGGTCATACAGTCTGACATGAACATGGGTGCCGTGTGACTTGCAGTTTTCTGCCTAAGTATTGTTGATCTCTGTCTGCATTTGATTTTGGATTGGAGTTCATTTAAGGTTTGGTTACTTCCTTTTTTTATCTTTACTCTTTTATTGCATTTTGTTTTGTTTTAGATTTTTTGTTCTTTTTGGAGTTTTAAGAGGTCTTGTCTAGGGACTGGGTCAGTTAGAAAAGAGTTTGTTTTAATGGAAGTAGTTGAAAAATAGGGTGCAGTGGTAGTGTTGTCGCCTCACAGCAAGAGGTTCTCCCGTTCGAGTCTCCACTGGAGCGCCTTCTGTGTGGAGTCTGCATGTCCTCCCCACAGTGGAGTGGCGTTCGAAAGACATGCGCAAATGGGTGTGCCTTCGTTGAAGGTTGGGCGTTGAGCTGGCACCTCGGCACCATAAAAATCTACTGCCATTCATTAGCGGACCGGAGTTCCGCTGTGACGACCCCTAATTGGGAAAGGCCGAAAGAAGAACAACTCATTTAACTACAAGTATTTAGTGGCACCTTTAACCGTAGTGCTGTGTAACTTGCTGATTGTCCTTTTATATCACTGTCGCAGTAGTCTTTACTCTAGGGATTTGTACTTTGGCCAGTATATCAAAGCCTTATGATCTTGTATGTGCTGTACGTCACACATATGCATACTGCACACTTAATGTAGGGCATAAAAGTGACATAGGAATGCAGTTACCCCAAACTTCTTTGCCCCCAGTCTGAGCACCATCATCTATTGTTTGTCTGAATGCCTTGTTGTTGTGCTTAATACCTAGTCATCAGAAAAGTGCCACACTGGGTTCATTTTCTTCTTTCCTTTGGTGTTGTATTTTATTTTACTTGCCTAGTGTTCATGTCATCCAAGAAGAGAAAACGTCAGTGTGGGAGGCAGATTCCCCATAATGATCATCAGGAACAGTGTCTGTTTGGTTTGGGTGCTTCCCAGGACTATGCCTGTTGTAGTAGCTGTAAGGGATTTGTGATTAAGACACTCAGAAGCTGTTTGTCTTCCCTGGCTATTTATCTTGAAAACCAAAGGATTAAACTGTTAGCTCAGGGTAGCATGGTGGAATCCCTTAACTCCAACGTACTCCTGTTAGGTAAGAAGGTTGAGATGTCTCTGTCTGATTCTTTAGCTATCCAGCCTCCACCGGATGTTCCTCTAGAAATGGGTAATAGCTCTGTAGGCCATCCAGTGTCTACATCAGATTCCTCTGCTGCAGCCTAGTCAGAGGCCTGCACGGATCTGTTATTTTGCATATTCTCTGAGACTTTGCAGGCTTCTGCGCCAGACATTGAGGGGGGAACAGTAGTTGATTATCTTGGAGGGTCCTAGAGGGGATTCTACAGATGTTGGTCATGGAGGAGGTTCCTAGTACTCTTACTGAATCTCACCAAGAGTCAGAACTTCTGGTATTTGTTAGGGCTGATGTCCCTTCCAAGAAAAGACCAAAGTTGAAGCATGTTTCGGTCCATCCTAAGTATCCTCAAAGGGAATAGTAAGAGTTTAATTAGGGCTTGTTTTCTGCCTTGTTGGCCCTAAAGCCTCCTTAAGGGGTTTCAGTGCCTGCTCCTCTTTGGACCTCTACCCCTTTTAAGGGCCTAGGGAACTGGGTTCCTCAGATGAGGGTTCAGAATCTGATGAGGGGTCTATGCCCTATTTTTCACAGATGCCTTTGTCTTTGGCTTATGACTCTGATGAGGAGAAGTCTATTACCCATAGTCTCCTTTTGAGGAATTGTCCTTTGGGGACACGGTTGATAGGATGATGGAATATTTTAAGTTGCAGTCTTCTCAAGTGTCTGATAATTCAAAGGAGGTATTATGAGTTCCTTCAGTTCTTCCTGTGTTAGCTGCCTTGTTAGACACTTTCATTGCTCCTTCCGAGAATGCTGATTCTCAGCCTCATGCTCATAAGAAACATGATAAGTTCTATATGGTACCTGAAGATTGTCAATTTTTATTTAGGTGTCCTTCTGCCGATCCCGCTGTGGTGTCAGCCTCATCTGACAAAGCTTCCAAACTCTTGCCCTCTTCCAAACATTTGCCTTCTAAGGATGGTAAGGCTATGGAAAGGATTCGTAAGAAGGTTCCACTGCTTCTACTTTGGCCTTTATGGCTATTAATTGTCAGACCCACATGACTAGATATGCTGTGGCTTTGATTGCTCAGGCTTGTCAGGTTATTTCTGACCTCCCTGATTCTGAAGGCAAATCTTCTGCCTTATCTATTTTAAGTTCTATTTCTCAAGTGGCTCAACATTCTGTCAGGTGTAGCTGTGGTGCTGCTACTGCCTTTTCCAGGGCTGAGGCTTTTGGGGATGTCATGAAATATTCCTGGCTCCGTTTCCAGTCTTTACCTGCGGGACATTAAGGTCAAGTTGTTGGATGCCCCTTTGCATAATAAACATCTTTTTGGGACTGCTGCTGCTGATCTGTTTAAGTTTTTTCAAGAGAAAAACAAAGCCTTGCAGGACTTTAAGCATATTTTTATCTCTTCTATTTGTACGTTCCAGAGGAATTCTCCTTCTAGATCTGTGTTTGTCTGCAGGCAGCCCTGCCAGGTCTCCAAGGGCAGGAAGAGTGGTAGGCGAGCCTCCTCTGCTAAGGCTTCTCAGACTTCTGTGGCCCAGAAGCCTCCTTTATCTGATAGCCTACTTCTCTTTGACAACCCCCTCCCCACACACACACACACACACACACACACACACACACACACACACACACACACACACTCACACTCTTGGCCAGGTTCCTTTGTCCTTTCAGCTTTTCCTTTGTTTTCTGAATTGACTTCTCATCACTTCTGACTCTTTGGTCCTTTCGATCATTCGTCAGGGTTACTTCATGGAATGGCTGTCTCTCCTCCTTTTTCAGGGATTTCTCAACCTTCGATCGAGTAACTTCCTCATTTCCCAGAGTTCCTCGGGTCTATGGTGAACTAAAGAACCATTCAGCTTGCCCCCCCTTCCCAAGTGTGAAAAGGGTTTTTATTCCAGGATGTTCCTGGTTCCTGAAAAGGAGGACACTTGGAGACCTATTCTGGATCTCTTCCTGCTCAACACGTTTCTCAAGGTCCCCTCTTTTTGGATGCTTACTCTCCAAACTCTGTTTTCTTTTTTACTACCCTAGGCTTTTCTGGTGTCTTTGGATCTGAAGGATGCTTACCTTCAAATCCCTATTCACCTTCTTTTCAGTAAGTTTTTACATTTCTCTGTTTCTTACTCTCATTTTCACTTCTGTGCTTTGCCCCTTTGGCCTATCTACTGCCCCAAGGGTAATTGCAAAATGACTAGCTCCTGTGATTTTGCTTTCTGCAGGATCCAAGACATTCAGGTTATTGCTTCAAAACCTTCTTACCTGTTGCCTGTTACAGGATCTGGAGTTCACCATCTCTCTCCTTCAAAGTCTGGGGTTCACTATCCAGTTTCAAATTTCCACCCTGACTGCCTCTGAGGATCATGTGTATTTGGAGTGCAGGATTCAGACAGTGCCAATGTTGGCCTTTCTTCTACCTCCAAAAGTTTTGTCATTGATGGCCTTCTTTCAGTATCTTCTTCCTTTGACTACCATTCTATCCAGAGTTCTTATTCAGGCCCTGGGATCATGGCCTTTTATATTCCAATGCTCCCTCTTGCTGAACTGCATATGCAGAAGCTTCAATGGTACCTCAAGTTGGTTTGGCCGCAGCATTGCGGTCATCTGGATTTCAGTGTACCTCTCTTTCCTTGTCTAAAAAAGGAATTAGAGTGGTGGATTCAGCAGTTTGCCCTAGGGAAAATTTGCCATTTGATGATTAGTAGCTTAGATAAAAAAAGGATCTATGTGGGTGTTTGCTAATTAGTGATTCAACTAAGTGATATAGACCCGGTTCTGTCCAGGCCCCTTGAAGGCGTACATAGACAACACTATGTCAACAAGTAGGGAGGCAAAAAATCTTACCTTCTCCTCTTCAGGCCTAGGAGGTGTCTCAGTTGTCAATTACCTCTACAGCCAGTATACAGTCCTTCAGAGCACAATCTAGTGGCAGACTCTTGACCAGGTCCAAAACACAGGCTATCGAATGGGTGCTTCACAGAAATGTGTTTCTGGATATTGCCTATTGGTAGGGTATTCCTCAGGTAGATTTTTTTGCCTCCCTTTGAACAGGCAGATGTTCATCGTGTTACACTGCTGCAGTCATTACACTTGGGTTATCCTGCTGTCAGGCGGTTCCTCAGTCGGCCTGAGTTCCAAAGTCTTGGTTCGGCGTCAGTTGCTGTCGCCTCCTCCCTGATGTCAATGCGACAGGGGTATGTAAGATGCAGCTGATGCCATTTTCTTCAGTCTTTCTTGCCGCGCGGTGCCCGAAGCAAAAGCAGTTCGCAAGTGCTGGTTGGCTGTCTCCTGAAATTTTCATTCTGAATCCAGAACAAAGTCTTCTACAAAGCTAAGTACCCCATTGGGGAAACTTTTTCTTGCCTCAGACCGATGTCATTAAAAGTTAATAACTGTATTTCTTGTGGGAAGCAAATACCTCATAAGGATTTCCATTCCTATTGCATCCCATGCCTAGGCCCAGACCACAACGTCACTGGTTGTCGGTTTTGTGCTAGGTTTAACAAGCGCACTATTAAACGTCGGTTTGATTTTGCCCAACATTATTTTGGTAGAAAATTCAATTATACCATGCCATTGGAACTTCCGACGACCGGAATATACAAAAAGCGCAGAGACAAGGATAGGCATCTGAGGCCTAAAACTGACGACGAAACCTCTTCTAGGCCAGTCGCCGGTTCTCCGGTTTTCAACGAGGCGCCTTCGCAGCCCCTGACGACTGCTTCTGTAGAACCACAGGCTGCCTCTGACTCCCACGTGGAGATGGCTGGGCCTTCGGACACACAAGTTATTCAGCCTACCGAGACTAACCTTTCAGAGGGATCTGGACTAGCTGAGCAACCCACAGCTTCAGAGGGTGTCTTCAGACCTACTCAGTTAAACATTAAACCCTCAGCTAAGTCTAAGCCTCCTTTAAAATCAAAGAAACAAATACAGCATTCTCCAGGGCAGGCCTCCATGCATAAGAAACAAATGCTCAAAATGGCCGAAGACCTAATCACTCTGATCAGGGGGTCCCATCCCCTCCTGATAAAAGGCCTAGACAGGATGCAGACTATGAGTCATCCGACCAGGTGTTCATCTCTTCTGATTCATCCTCAGACCTAGGATACTCTTTACCCCCTTATGAGGATTCTGATGCTGAGGAATCAATTCCATCAGCCTCACCGCCTGAGGACTACTCCTTTGGGGAAACCCTACATACCATGAGGGAGCATTTCCACTGGAAAGGCCAGGAGTACTCAGAATCCAAGAAAAGGCTCAGAGACTTCCTTTTATTACCTCAACACAGACCCCTTGCTATTCTGCCAGTGTTAGATGTTGTGGATGATGTGTATACTGAATCCAGCTTAAATTCTGATTCCTTACCTCCAGCCCCTGTTAAACCTGACATATTACAGAGTCCCTGACTCACATAAATTTCTGTATAAAAGCCCTGTAGCTGACCCTGAAACTATTTCTCAGGGACCTAAAGGAGTTAAGGCCTCATCAGCCAAGAATCCAGTTCCGTCTGACAGAGATTCCAGAGCATTAGACAGATGGGGAAAGAAAGTATATACGTCTGGAACTTTAGCAATGAGAGCCTTAAATTGCCAGTTTCACATGCTAAAATATCAGCAATTTCTACTGTCTCAGTTAAAACAGAAAATGCTTCCAGAATCAGATCCTCCTAATTTTAAAGAAATGCAGGATTTATTGCATGCAGATGAACAAGTGGGAAAGCATACTTTGCAATGTGGTTTTGATTCTCTAGAGGCCTCCTGCATTGCAGCAGTTACAGGCTCTGTCATTAGAAGACATGCTTGGTTAAAATAATATACGGTACCAGATCATGTTAAAGCAAAATCATTGGATGCACCTTTGCAGCAGGATGTGTTATTTGGAGTTAAAGGCAGAAGAGGTATTAAAGAAAATGGAGGATAAGGCAAAATCTATGCAAACGGTGAAGGATTTCTTACAGGTTCAGCCTCCTAGATTTAGCAGAAACTGGCTAACTAAGAATTGGTCCTTTCCAATTACAGACAGACCTCAAAGGGGAAGATACAGACGTCCAAGAGGTAGAGGTCAAACACATGGTCCTTATAGGCCTCGACAATGGGTTGCATCAGGCCAGAAAGAAGAGGAAGACAGGCCCCAACCATATAAAAAGCAGCTCCAATGATTTCCCACTACAGCTGCCAAACAAATCCCTCTTGGCAGCCCCCTTGGGAGGAAGACTGGCACTCTTCTACCACAATTGGCAAATGATCACCAAAAACAAATGGGTTCTCAACATTGTATTTCAAGGTTACAGGTTCCACTTTCACACTCTGCCAAGGTTAAAAGGAATGCCAAATCTGCCACCAAATCAATGGGCAGAGGCTCAAAAACAAATTACAGCACTCATGGATATGAGAGCTATTCAAAAGGTACCATCACAGGAGCAAGGACAAGGATTTTACTCAAGACTCATTCTGGTTCCCAGAAAGGACAAAGCCTGGAGGCCCATTCTGGATCTTTCATCTCTAAACACTTACCTGGATGTTCCGAAATTCAAAATGTTGACATTACAGCAGCTTCTTCCCATGCTGGGCAAGAAAGCTTGGCTCGTGACTTTGGACCTCAAGGAGGCATACCTGCATGTCACTATTAGACAAAACTGCAGAAGATACCTCAGATACCAATTCACTGCACTGCCCTTTGGCTTATCTACTGCGCCCAGGGTCTTCACAAAGTGCCTGGCACCAGTAATTGCATTTTGCAGACCAGTAATTGCATTTTGCAGACAGAAAGGAATTCAAATTTATCAGTACCTGGATGACTGCCTGATTCAAGCAGAGAGCAAGGACATTCTTCTAAAGCATCTGGCGTTTGTAAAAAAAGTTACTAAGTTGCCTGGGGTACACAGTAAACGAAAAGAAATCAAAACTAGTGCCCTCACAAGAGATTATATTCCTGGGTGCCAGCTTGAACACAATGGCCCAGATGGCTTATCTCACGCCAGACAAGCAAAGACAACTGACTCAATACTTTCAATTGATGGCAACAAAGACCCAACTCCCTGCAAGAAAAATTCTGCAGGCCTTGGGTTACATGGCATCATGCATACTACTAATTCCATATGCCAAACTGCATATGAGGAAACTACAATGGTACCTAAAGAATGTATGGTTTCAACACTGTCAAAGTTTGGAAACTGTTATACCACTAATCCCTTGCCTTCAACAGGAGTTTCAATGGTGGGCTTAAGCTTGTCACCTCAACAAGGGACAGCCTTTTACACAACATACAGCCAGGCAAACACTGACAACAGATGCATCGGATTACGCCTGGGGAGCACACATGGCAGGCAAATGTATTCAGGGCATGTGGCCTGCAGAACAAAGGCATCTTCACATCAATCAAAAAGAGATGCTAGTTGTACAAAATGCGCTTATAGCTTTCAAGGACCTGCTGCATCCAGGACAACTACTGATAAAGACAGGCAACACCACAGTTATGTGGTACATAAGCAAGGGGGCACTCACTCCTACCCCCTATGCAGACAAGCCATGACCTTGTGGAACACAGCTTTAAACCTTCAAGTTCATCTGCAAGCACAATTCCTGCCAGGAGAGAAAAACACACTGGCAGACGACTTAAGCAGAAACATCATGGATCCCCACAAATGGGAATTGAATCCACAAATATTCAGAATGATAACACAGAAATGATGGAGCCCGGACATAGATCTGTTTGCATCCCTAATAAACTGCCAGCTACAAAAATTCTGCACAAGGAGTTACCATCCACAAGCATGGAAAGTGGACGCCCTCTCATTCAGCTGGGAGAACCTACAAGTATACGCTTTCCCACCACTACCTCTCCTGCCAAAGATACTCATAAAAGCCAGGCAAGAAGAGCCAAAGATGATCCTGATTGCACCAGACTGGCCACGCCAGCACTGGTACCCAATCTTAAGGAGCTTAGCACAAGAACCACCCTGGATTTTGCCTCAAATCCCACATCTGCTGACTCAGCACAACAATCAAATACTACACAGCCAGCTAAGGACCTTAAACCTAGCTGCATGGAAGATTCCTTAGTCAAGCAAGCAATGCCTCTCTCCAAAGCTGTTATGGATGTCATTCTGGAGGCCAGAAGGCCAAGTACCAGGAAAGCCTGTTCGGATAAATGGAAGAGATTCTGTGCCTGGAACCAAGCTCACAGCCTTGACCCTCTTGTCCCAAACATTCCTCAGATACTACAATACTTAACTGAGATGCTGGACAAAGGCCTCTCCTTCTCATCCATCAAGATCCACGCCTCTGTCATCTCTGCTCATTACAACACAGATCCACCAATTTTCTCTAATCCTCTGTTAAAACAGTTCCTCAGAGGGGCTAAAAAAACATACGACCGCCCCGTAGAGCACCTACTCCAACTTGGGACCTCAACTTTGTTTTGGAAAAACTAACTTTACCTCCTTTTGAGCCAGCTAACACAGCAGAATTAAAATGTATCTCTTGGAAAACTGCTCTGATCCTGGCAATAACATCAGCACGAAGAGTTTCAGAATTACAGGCACTAATGGCAGTGGAACCTTTCCTCATATTTTCCACCAGGACAGGGTGTTTTTAAGAACTAACCCTACGTTTATGCCAAAGGTGGTATCCAGTGTGGCTCTAAACCAAACTATTCACCTGCCAACTTTTTATCCTAAACCACAGAATAAAGGGGAGAGACTACTGCACTCTTTGGACATTCACAGGCAGTTACGCTTCTACTTGGACAAAACCAAAGCTTTCAGAAAATCTGAGCAATTATTGGTAGCATATGCTGCAGAAGCACAGGGAAAAGCCATTTCAAAACAGACTATTTCAAAATGGATAGGACATTGTATACGTTTCTGCTACACATACCATGGAAAACCTGTACCTAGCAGCATTAGATCTCACTCCAACAGGGCAACAGCCACTTCAACTGCCTACCTCAGGGGAGTACCTACCAATGATATTTTGGAAGCAGCAATTTGGAGTTCTGTACATACCTTCACCAAGCATTATCATCTGCCTCTATACTCTAAATCCTGAGCTGGCTTTGCCACTGCAGTGCTGCAGGGTCTTATAGCCACCCCTAATGCCTTATAGAACCAGTCACCCTACCTCAGCTTTGGGATTCTACCCAAGTGTAATGACTGCAGCAGTGTAACACGATGAACATAGTACAGTTTTGTACCTACCATAAATGTAGATGTTTAGAGTGTATACACTGCTGCAGTCCAGGTTACCCTCCCTCCTTCCCCTCTTACTGGCTGGTATGTACCTATGTCTTCTACCCTTACTACCTATGGGGAGTATTTGCTGGTAGCTGCAAGTTGTTTTTTGCTTTTCTTATGTATGTTTTATTAGCAGTTGGAATTGCCTACCTATTTAGAGGCACCTGACATCTGGGGAAAGAAACTGAAGAAAATGGCGTCGGCTGCATCTTGTATACCCCTGTTGCACTGTGAGTCACGGTTAGCTGCCCTTCCAGTGCTGGGATCTGTGAAGTCACTCAGGCAGTCAAGTCATTGAACCACAGGTACCAGTATGACTGTCATAGTCCATGCGAGTGTTATGGCCTGGAATGCATCTCCCTTGTACTATATGAAGTAAGACATGACCAAGCTCACAGATTGTGTTTCAGGTAGTATAAGCCTAGCACTGAGCAGCATACTACATTCTCCAAGGATGATTCCATGTTACCATCAGAAAACAATTGATTTTAACAATTGGCTTAGCTTCTGGTGTCAGTCCAAGGGGGTACAATATTTGATGGCTTGGGAGGACATGGTTAACGGACTACTTTGCTTTGCCAGGGATGGTCTACATTTATCTCCTCTAGGCTTTCGAATATTGGCAAAAAACGTTTCCACTCCCATAGTGCCTTTTTTAGGAAACGCCAACCTGATGAACTTCCTGACTTAACTGTACCTAAGAAGGAATATCTGAAGGTGGTACTGCTCAATGCTAGAAGGCTTAACAAGAAACTCCACTCCCTGCAAGCCTTCCTCTCCCCGGAGAGTGTAGACATCTGTGTAGTAATGGAGACATGGTTTAAAGTTACAGAGACTACCCCAGCAGTGCAAGGATATAATGCTTTTAACGCCTTTAGACCAACTACTGCACAGGAGGTGTCCAAAGATATTGAAGTTTCAGTCTTCATTAAAAACAACCTCACATCCATACTAGTTAAAGTGCATGACCCATGTACAACTCTCCATAAACAGGCTCATATGCCATATCCTTGCAATATGTAGGTCTCCCTCAGTGTCCCAGGATACTTTTACTACCTATCTCAGTGTACTAGAGTCTCTTGCCATTCAACCCAATACAGTCTTCATGGGGGAGCTCAACTACCCCTGTATAAGTCTGGTAATCCTGCACCACTTATAATGCATAAGCCCAGCGATTCCTAAACTTCATCAGTACCAGCATCCTGAAACAGTTGGTCCATTCTTCTACCAGGGGTACAAACATCCTCGACCTTGTACTCACAGACATGGAGGAGTTAATTACTCACAATCTGACTATAAGGCTGTATTGCTTGAAATAAAAATTAAATATGGGGATCCAATGAAACCAAAAACCTTTACAAACTATTTCAAAGCTAATCTCTCTTCTAAGTGACACCTTGGCTAAATTCCAAGTACCCTCCAAACCCAGTAAACACCATAGCATATGCTGATCTAGTTACAAAATCCCTGTATAGCCATATTGATAGCTGTATACGAGTGATCTATGCTCACTGTTGTTAAGAATAAGACAAACTCAAAAGACAAGTCATCCTGGTGGAATCACAGTATCAGTCGGTTATACAACAAAAGCAAAAAAAATGTTGGCCAAGCTTATGAGGAGTAAAGCCCACAACTAAAAAACCCTGACTAATCTAAACCGACAGCTAAGAGGGTTAATTGATACTTCAAGGGCTAAATTTGAAGAAAAAACAGCTTCTTAGGCAAAAGACAACCACAAAGCTTTCTACAGTTATGCCTGTAACCTCAAGGGAAGTATGCAACAATGTGCTGAACTTCTTGTAGATGGCATCACCCACACTGAACTGGAGGCCATTGCCAGCTTTTTGGCTGACAGGTTAAGCTCACATTTCTCCGTCCACTTCCCCCTCAGTAGTCCAAAGGAAATACCATATACCGCAATCCCACTGAACCATTATGAGGGAACAGGTGCTCAGTGCACTTTCCAAGGCCAAAACACTGCATTTATGGGCTCCAGATAACATCCCAGGATGCTTAGTAAATACCATGCAACATGACCTGTGGTCCACTTGAGTCAGTTTTCAACTGGATCCTACAATTGGATTTTGTGTCCAAGAAATGAAAGATAGTTACAGTCATTCCCCTGCACAAAGGAGGTCCAACCACCAATCTGGGTAATTACAGGCCCATATATCTGACCAGCCTGATATGTAAGGCCATGGAACGAATCATTATGGGCTGATAATGAGGACATAGGTAATCCTGCAAAAGTTGGACCTATCACAATTTGGCTTTGTTAAAGGAAGGTCATACCTATAAAATCTGGTGGACTTCTTTGACAAGGCCACCAAAGCAATGGATGAGGGCAAGATTGTGTACATGGTTTACCTTGACTTGACCAAAGCTTTTGATAAAATATCCCACTCAGGCATTATAGAAAAGTTCACTAAATTAGGTATAAATACTTTTACCACCCACCAGATAGCCAGCTGGCTCTCTGATAGGATCCAGGAGGTCAAAATAAGTCAAGCCACCTCCACCAAAAGGACAGTCACTATTGGTGTCCCACAGGGCTCGGTACCAGGTCTGCTCCTTTTTGGCATATATTACTCTGACTTGGAAGCAAACACTAAAGATTTATGGCTGACTAAGTTTGTGAATGATTGCAAGCTTGGGGGTGGGATGTCATCGACTGCCCTGCAAACAGTAGCATTCTTCTAGAGGGCCTATCTCTGAGTAATAAATGATGCCAAAGCCATGGTCTTGAACTCCGTGCTAAGTAATGCATAATTGTACACTTTGGGAAGTCAACCATCTTGGCTAATTACTATGTTGATAATACGCCCATAGGTTGGGGAGGTATGTACACATAGAGACAGCAGCCTTATATTTGACCACCACATGGCCACAGTGGTGAGGAAAAAGTTGCACAACTTATAAGTAAGGGTATGGCATCTAGGTCCAAAGAGGTCATTATCCCACTGTACTCTGCCCTTATCAGACCAATCAAAGAGTACAGTGCTCCCTTCACTATATATGCCGCAACTAGAGCAACCTTTTAGGTTTCTTACAAAAAGAATACAAGGTGTAACTAACCTTCCTTGCACAGAGTGCCTTAAAGCCCTTGCCCTCTACTCAATCTCCTATAGATTGCTGAGGGATGATCTATGTGTGGCTTCCAAGACATCCGCAAGCCCCACACTTGTGTATCTCCTGCATATTCATAAGTCAAACAGTACCAGAAATAGAGGGTCTAAGGACCTGAATTTTGTTTGTGACTTAAAAAGAACATGCTGGAGAGACAGATATGTGTCCTTGAGACTGTCCCTAATATGGAACAGGTTTCCCATCCATATGAAGCTGAGTTTGTCTATTACCCAATTTAAGCCCAACCTAGACCAGTGGATGGGGAATAGGAAATTTACATTGGGTTTGGCACCCGTGTCCCTTATGGATATAGGACACTGAGGGCATTTAGCTACCTATTTGGATAAAGGATGTCATCATTCATTTTGTACAATTTAGCTAGTCTTAGAAAGGCAGCCCAGGTCATTAGCCTAGTAACAATCTATGAATCCATGAAAAATGGAGTGGCTAACATTCACAGAAGTGAAGATAAAACACTTTGTCACAGCAGTGGAAAGAATACAGCCCATTATCATATTCACATTAATACTTGACTTGCGAATCTTAATGATAGGACTTTCTACTTTCTGGTGGGGAGGGCAAAGAAAATCAAATTAGATCTGTGTATGTAGGCCTTGTGGAAATGACATTGCTAACATGTAATACATTGTGACAGTCATGAAAATTAGCATATTTTCAGTAGCTGTAGTAACACCTCTTTTATGAATTTGGTGCATATAAGTCATGATCACTGCCAATAAACATGTACTGTGAGTGTAGATCCAGGTACAAGATTTTGAACGCATGTAACATTTGATGTCCTTTCGTATCACTGTTGCAGTATTCTTTAGTAAAGGGATCCCCTCCTAGGGTAGCCTAACATCTGGCCAGTGTACCAAACCTTAGGATTTTAAGGATGTCATATGTCACAGATATGGCCCCTGCTCATGGCATAGGGCATAAAGGTGACGTGCAGATGTGTACACCTTAGAACTTCTTTGCTACCAGTCCAGTTGCCTTCCTCAATTGTTGGTCTGAACGCTCATTCATTTGGGCTGGTTACTAAGCCATTTTCATGTAAGTGCCCTATCGAGGTTTCCTTCTTATCTTATTTTTCTTTTTTTTTGTGAGTTTATATGTCATCCAGAAAGGAAAAATGTCAGTGTGGTAGACAGATTCCCTATAATGACCATCACAAGTACTGTCTTTTTTGCTTGGTGGCATCTCATGACCGTACTACATGCTCGATTTGTCAAGCGTATGTCCCTGGGACCCTTCATAGTCATCTTTCCTCCTTGTCTTTCTCCCTGGAGAACTGAAGTTTTAAGTTGTTGGTGCAGCATGCGATTATGGAATCATCCTGTCCCGAGAGTCAGCCATTTGCCAATAAGAAGACAAAAAGATTTGGTCAGATTCGGCTGCTGTACCGACTTCCCTGGATGCCTCTCTTGAGGCTGGTGAAAGCCTGGAAGATTGTCCAGTTCTGTCAGATTCCTCTGCTACGACCTCATTGGAGGCCAGCATGGATCCGGTTTCTCTCATGTTCTTGGATGCTCTGCAGACATTTATTGTGGATGTTGAGGGTAATCTCAGCTGATTATATCCTAGGGACTGAGGGGCATTCTGCAGATTCTTGTTCAGGAGGAGATGCCCACTACAATGATTGTCTGCAGGAGTATGAACCGCCCAAGGTCATTAGGGCTGACATCCCTCTAAAGGAAAAACAGAAAACTAAATACATTTCCCCTGCTCCAAAAGATCCTCCGCATGAATGGCAAGATTTTACACAGAGGTTGTTTAGTGCTCTCATGGCCTTGACAGCTCCCCAGGGAGTCTCTGTTCCTGCCCCCCCTGGTCATCTACTCCATTTAACAGGCCTAGGGACCAGGACTCTTCTGATGAGGAACTGGACTTGGGGAAGAGTCCTTGGCATACTCCTCTCAGATTCCTTCACCATTGGACTATGGTTCTAAGGAGGAAGATTCCATTAGTTCAGATTCTCCCTTTGAAGAACTCTCTTTTGGGGATACTATTTCTCATATGACTGAATTATTGAAATTGTACTATTCTCAGGTTTCTGACATTCACAAGAGTTGTTATGAACTCTTCCAGATGGAGTACCCTAAGCCCTCTGCTGTTCCACCAGTCCTAGCTGCCCTGTTAGATACTTTTTCAGCAGCCTCTCAGGCTCCTGATTCCCAACTTCCAGCCCCTAAAAAGCCAGATGGGTATTATAAGGTGCCTGATGACTGTAAGGTTCTCTACAAATTTCCCTCTGCTGACCTTTCTGCTGTGTCCGTCTCTTCTGACAAACCTTCCAAGCTCTTGCTTTTTACTAAATTTCTTCCTTCTGACAAAGCTGTAGTGCTGGAGAAGAAGGTATATACTGCTGCTACTCTGGCCTTTCGAGATATTAATTATCAGACCCATATGACCAAGTATGTCTTAACACTTCTTCCTCAGGCCTGTTAGGTTATCTCTGACCCTTCTGATTCTGAGGGGAAAGTTTTGTCCCTCTTTGTTGGGCTCCTCTTCCCAAGTGGCTCGCCATTCCATTAAATGTAGTTATGATGCTGCTGATGCTTCTTCTGCAGCTGTTCCTTTTTATTCTATGCTGGTGTTACTCTTGGTTTCACCTCCATCCTTTGCCTGATGATGTTAAGGCTAAATTGCTGGATGCTCCCCATGATAATAAAAATCTCTTTTGTTCTGCAGCTGCTGAGCTTTTTAAGTCCCTGCAGGAAAAGGGCAAGGCCTTGCAGGAATTGAAACTTATTTTCGTTTCCTGTATTCCTAAATTTCAGAAGAATTGTCCCTTGAAGCCTGCCTTTGTGCATCGATAGTCTCTCCCTCCTCCCAAAGGAAAACAGGTTCTAGAGGGGCTCCTCCTGCTAAGTTTACTCAGACTCCTATTATTGAGAAGCCTCCTTTTCCAGACAAGCCAGGTTCTATCTGCTTCCTCCATCCTCAGTCAAGTTCCTTTATCTCTTCGTCTTTCTCTGTCTCTTCCCCTCTGGATAAGGATCACTCAGGATTCTTTGGTTCTGTCCATCATCTGTCAGGGATACTTCGTGGTGTGGAAATCCTTTCCTCCTTTTCTGGGCATTCTCCAACCTCCTCAGAAACAGCTACCTTTCTTTCTGGATGTTCTTCAGGACCTTTTGTCTCAAGGCACCATCCTAGCAGTTTTTATTCCTCAAAAGGGGAAGGGGTTTTATTCCATATTGTTTTTGGTTCCCATGAAAGAAGGCATGTGGAGGCCCATTCTAGATCTTTCTAAGCTCAACACCTTTCTGAAGATCCCTTGCTTTTTGGATGCTGTCCCTTCCTCTTCTTCTTCAGGCTTTACTGGTCTTTCTGGATCTCAAGGATGCTTATCTTCACATCCCTATTCATCCCCATTTCAGGAAATATTTGCATTTCTTTGTTTCTTCTTTGCATTTTCAGTTCTCTGCTTTGTTCTTTGACCTCTCTACTGCCCCAAAAGTTTTCACCAAATGTGTCATTCTTGTGATTGTCTTTTTCAGGATGAGAGGGATACAAATCTTTCCTTACCTGGACAACCTGCTCAGTCAGGCTTCCACTCCAGAGACCTTGCTTCAGCACCTTCACTGTGCTATTTGCCTTTTGTAGACCATAGGGTTTACAATAAATATCCAAACATCCTTCCCGTCTCCTTCTAAGGATCATGATGTTCTTCGTGTTTCACTGTTGCAGTCATTACATTTGGGTAATCTGCTGGCAGGTTGCCCTCAGTTGGCCTGAATTCCAAAGTCTTGGGTCCTGCGTCGGTTGCTGTCTTCTCTTCCATGATGTCAGGGGTATAACACATGCAGCCGGCACCATTTTCTTTAGTTTTTCTTGCCGCACGGTGCCGGAAGCAGAAGCATTTCGCAAGTGCCGGTCGGCCGACTACTGAAATATTTGAGTTTGAGTTTCAGAACCGAAGTCTTCACTAAAGCGAAGTACCCCATTGGGGAAACTTTTTTCTTGCTTTTTACGGATGTCAGAAAAAGTTAATTGTATTACTTGTGGGAAGCAAATACCTCATAAGGATTTCCATTTATACTGTATTCCTTGCCAAGGCCCTGATTACAACGTGCCTGGCTGTCGGTTTTGTGCTAGATTTAACCAACCCACTATTAAGCGTCGGTATATTTTTGCATCTAAGTATTTTGGAAACAGATTTAACTACCCAGAAATGTCATCGGATAGCAATCCAACTACCGGAGTACATAAAAAACGCAAAGAAAAGGACAGGGAACGGCAGTCGAGATCCAAAACCGACGACGAAGCTTCTCCTAAGCCAGTCGCCGGTACTCAATGAGGCACTTTCGCAGCTCCTGATACCCGCTACCTTTGAGTCGCAGGCCTCTACCAACACCCATGTGGAGTCCGGCATGCCGCTAGATACTCAAGGTATTGGACCGACGGATGTATCTCCCTTGGATGGGTCCGGAGCCAGTGAGCAGGCACCTGCTTCTGAGGGGGTTATTCAGACCTTAACATTTATATATCAAACCGATGAAAGCTGCAAAACCAAAGGCAAAGACACCTTCTAAAACTAAAAAAAATGACACTTGAGCCACGTGCACATGCCTCTATGTCTAAAAAACAGATGATCAAAATGGCTGAAGACCTTATTACCTTGATCAGGGGTACCCATCCCCCTCCAGAAAAGAGGCCTAGGCAAGCCACTGACTATGAATCTTCAGATCAGGTTTCTATTTCTTCTGATTCCTCTTCTGATCAGGAATTATCTTTACCTCCCTATGAGGATTCTGATGCTGAGGAGTCTATTCCATCTGCATCCCCTCCTGAGGATTATTCTTTTGGAGAAACCTTGCATACTTTGAGGGAGCATTTTCGCTGGGAGAGTCAAGACTTCTCAGAATCAAAAAAGAGGCTCAGGGATTTCCTTCTTCTCCCTCAGCACAAGCCTTTAGCCATTCCCCCTGTTTTAGACATTGTGGATGATGCGTTTTCGGAGTCAAGCCTGACCCCTGACTCCGTACCTCCCGCTCCCAGTAAGCCTGACAGATATTACAGGGTCCCTGACTCTTAATTTTTTATTTAGAAACCCTGCTGCTGTTCCTGAAACTATTTCACAGGGTCTAAAGGGAGTTAAGGCCTCACCAGCAAAAAACCCTACCCCCTCTGACAGAGATTCAAGGGCACTGGACAGATGGGGAAAAAAGGTTTATACATCTGCAACCTTGGCAGTCAGGGCCTTAAACTGTCAATTTCATATGCTTAAGTAGCAACAACATGTTATGGGATTGCTGAAACAGAAAATGATGTTGATTTCAGAATGTGCAGAAAATAAGGAATTGCAGGAATTATTGCATGCAGCTGAACAAGTTGGAAAGCATACTTTGCAATGTGGTTTTGATTCTTTAGAGGCCTCCTGCCGGGCCGCAGTTACTGGATCTGTAATTAGGAGGCATGCCTGGTTAAAGGAACAAAATTTGCGTGATCATGTTAAAGCTAAATTGCTAGATGCATCTTTACAGCATGATTCTCTGTTTGGTATTAAGGCAGAAGAGGTTTTAAAGAAAGTGGAAGACAAAGCTAAGTCTATGCAAACTGTTAAAGATTTCTTACAAGTGCAGCCACCTAGATTCATTAGACACTGGCCTACAAAAAATTGGTCCTTTCCTGTGTCAGACAGAGCTCAAATGGGCAAATCCAGACACCCTAAGGGTTCCAGATACCAGGCTCAAGACTCATACAGGTCAAAGCAATGGGGCGTATTCACCTCCAAATCTGGAGGAGATAAAGTGCAAACCTACAGAAAGCAATCCCACTGACTTCCCTCTACCTATACCAAGCACTTATCTTTTGGCAGCACCCACAGGGGGAAAATTAGCACTCTTTGCTCAAAATTGGCAATTAATAACCCAGGACAAGTGGGTACTAAACATTGTATCACAAGGATACAGATTCCATTTCCACACTCTGCCAATGACAAATGGTTGGCCAGATCTGCCAAAAAAACAATGGGCAGAGGCACAGAAACAGGTTACGTCCCTCATGGATATGGGGGCCATTCAGACAGTACCAGTACAGGAAAAAGGACAAGGTTTTTACTCGACTGTTCTTGGTACCCAGGAAGGACAAGGCCTGGCGGCCAATACTGGATTTATCGATTTTGAACACATACCTGGACATTCCAAAATTCAAAATGCTCACCTTGCAACAGCTTCTGCCCATGCTGGGCAAGAATGCTTGGCTGGTGACTTTAGACCTGAAAGAGGCATACCTGCATGTCCCAATAACACAGTCGTGCAGAAGATACCTCAGATTCAAGGCTGGCTTAATGCATTACCAATTCCCTGCACTGCCCTTTGGCTTATCTACTGCGCCCACGGTCTTTGCAAAGTGCCTGGCACCAGTAATTGCATTTTGCAAAGAAGTATTCAAATATATCCTTACTTGGATGACTGTCTCATTCAAGCAGAGAACAAGGACACTCTTCTATGACAACTGACATTTGTGAAAAGGCTTCTAACATGCTTAGGGTACACAATAAATGAAAATAAATCACAACTGGTACCCTCTCAAAAGATAACATTCCTGGGTGCAAGCTTGAATACAACTGCCCAGATGGCTTACCTCACGCCAGACAAACAAAGGCAAATGACTACTTACTTCAAACTGATGGCAACAAAAACTCAGTCTTCTGCAAGACAAATTCTGCAGGCTCTGGGCTTCATGGCATCCTGCATCCTACTAATTCCATATGCAAGACTGCATATGAGGAAACTTCAGTGGTACCTAAAAAGTTTATGGAGTCAGCATTCACACAGTCTGGAAACAATGATTCCTCTCATTCCCTGCCTGCAACAGGAGTTTCTATGGTGGGCAAAGGCCTGCCACCAAAACATGGGACGGCCCTTCACTCTACCCCCTGCCAGCCAAACCTTAACAACAGACGCATCAGATTATGCCTGGGGGGCCCTCATGGCAGGAAGATGCATTCAGGGCATATGGGCACCAAATCAAATGCATCTGCATATCAACCAGAAAGAGATGCTAGCTGTTCAAAATGCCCTAACAGCCTTCAAGGACTTACTTCATCCAGGAAAACTACTGATAAAGATGGACAACACCACAGTCATGTGGTATATAAACAAGCAAGGGGGCACACACTCATACCCCCTTTGCAGATTAGCCATGGCACTGTGGGACACAGCTTTGACCTACCAAATAAATCTCCAAGCTCAATTCCTGCCAGGAAAACAAAACACTCTGGCAGACGATTTAAGCAAAAACCTTATGGATCCTCATGAGTGGAAACTAAATCCACAAGTCTTCAACATGATAGCAGAGAAATGGGGAAGCCCAGACATAGATCTATTTGCCTCTCCTCAAAATTATCAACTGAAAAGATTCTGCACAAGGACTTATCACAGACAAGCATGGAAAGTGGACGCCCTATCCTTCAGTTGGAAAGACCTATCAGTTTATGCCTTCCCTCCTCTGCCTCTTCTACCCAAGGTCCTCCTAAAAGTCAGACAAGAGAAGCCAAAGATGATATTAATTGCCCCGGACTGGCCCCGCCAATACTGGTACCCAATCCTAAGGAACTTGTCTTAACACCCAGCTTGGACCTTGCCTCAAAAACCACAACTACTGTCCCAGCAAAACAATCAGATCCCGCACAATCAACTGCAGACTCTGAACCTGGCAGCATGGCTAATCCTGTAATCATACGAATGACACCTCTCAGTAAAGCTGTGATGGATGTCATTTTGGAAGCCAGAAGGCCTAGTACTAGAAAATCTTATGCTGACAAATGGAAGAGATTCTGTGCTTGGAATCGAGCACAAAGAACTGATACAGCAGAACCACATATTCCCCAGATATTACAATACTTAACTGAGATGCTTGACAAAGGCCTATCTTTCTCATCAATCAAAATCCATGCCTCTGCCATTTCGGCTCATTACAATACAGAGCCACCAATCTTTTCTCATCCTTTACTAAAGCAGTATCTGAGAGGAGCAAAAAAGTTAAGGCCTCCTAGAAGATCACCATTACCTGCATGGGACCTCAGTTATGTGCTGGAAAAGCTCACCCTGTCTCCATTTGAACCAGCTGCTACCGCTGATATAAAGTTCTTATCATGGAAGACAGCTGTGCTACTAGCAATTACTTCAGCAAGAAGAGTTTCAGAGCTACAGGCCCTCATGGCTGTAGAGCCTTTTATCATATTTTACCCAGACAGGGTGTCTCTGAGGACAAATCCTACTTTTATGCCTAAGGTCGTTTCCAGTGTGGCTCTTAACCAAACAATTCATCTGCCAACTTTTTATCCAAATCCGCAGAACAAAGGGGAGAGTATTCTGCATTCCTTGGACGTACACAGACAGCTAAGATTCTACTTGAGCAGGACTAAAGCTCTAAGAAAAACTGAGCAATTACTAGTGTCATATGCTGCAGGATCAGAAGGAAAGGCTATTTCAAAGCAGACAATTTCAAAGTGGATAAGCCATTGCATCCGTTTCTGCTACTTACACCATGGCAAACCTGTGCCCAAGGACATTAGGTCTCATTCCACCAGGGCTGCAGCTACTTCAGCAGCCTTTCTCAGCGGAGTACCAACCAAGGACATTCTAGAGGCTGCTACTTGGTGTTCTGTTCACACCTTTACAAAGCATTACCATTTGCTTCTCTACTCTAAGTCCAGGGCAGGCTTTGCCACTGCAGTGTTGCAGGGCCTTATAGCCTCACCTAATGCTGTTTAGCTCCAGCCTCCCAACCATAGCTTTGGGATTCTACCCAAATGTGATGACTGCAACAGTGAAACACGATGAACATAGTACAGTTGTGTACACTTACCTTAAATGTAGATGTTCGAGTGTATTCACTGTTGCAGCCCAGGTTACCCTCCCTCCATCTCCCTTTCATTCTGGAGTTCATCTTTCCTTCTCTATTTTCTACAACCTATGTGGTGTATTTGCTTGTAGATGAAGGTAAAGTTTATACTGCTGCATGTATATATATAAATATTTATAATATTGCTACCTAAAGAAAATGGCGTCGGCTGCATGTTTTATACCCCTGATGACCTGACGTCATGGAAGAGAAGACAGCAACCGACGCAGGACCCAAGACTTTGGAATTCAGGCCGACTGAGGGTAACCTGCCAGCAGATTACTCAAATGTAATGACTGCAACAGTGAATACACTCAGACATCTACATTTATGGTAAGTGTACACAACTGTACTTTTTTCTCTGTTGCAGCCTCCAGCCATTCCTATGCCGGCTTCCCTGCCACCTCCAAAACAGTAACAAAAATTCCTCCCAAACATGACTTTAAATCACTGTATATTGATGTAACTGTATTAAAACAGAAGGTAAGCACTTTCACAGTGTAAGCTCTGCTTCATCAGACCATGGCAGAACACAAAGTCTAGGTACTATTTAAAATAAAAACTCAACCAGTCACAGAGTTCAGCAGTTAAGTGAAAATCCCTCCCAGTCAATAAAAGCAGGCTACCATTTGTTAAAGACATAGCAATAAAAATGATATTCCCATCAACAAATATAAAGATTTGTTAAACTTATTCTAAACACGGTAATAAATCTTTAAAAAAATCAAGCATTCTCTGTGTGTTGTTTCAGATCTGACCATAAATATAGATAAATGCATTAAATATAGAAGCAGAAAGAGTATCAGGAACTTGCTTGATTGTACAGGTGTAACAAAAAAAACAACTAATAAATGTCATGCATAAGCTCTGCACACTCACTAAAAACAACATCACACACATTTAGACCTATTAAAACTAGATATGCAGTCTTTTTCTTGGAAGGTATTGTTTCTTTAGACCTTCCGTCCCCTTCCTCTCATACAGAGGGTCCTGCTCAAGATAGAGCAAGATTCCCCAAAATATTGCTGTTGACTTCCTTTTGACCAGACAGCATTGATCCCCCCTTCTGCTTCTAGCCAAGGGCAGTCACCCCAAGTTACCTCACAGGGTGGACCTACTCACACAGAGCAAGGGGTCTCTCATCCATTCTCACTTGTCCATATTTCAACTGACACTGTGGGTGATAGGGTTTTGATCTCTATTTTTTAGGAGGATGTGCTTTGGGTTTTACAGGAAGCCAGGAAACCCACTGCCAGGAAATCCTATGAGTCCAAATGGAAGAGATTTTCTGTCTAGTAGGTGTCCAACCTTTTGGCTTGCCGGGGCCGCATTGAGTGAACAGAAATGGTCTTGAGGCCCCATATAAAATATATCATTTAGTTAACTCTTTCATTGCTCCGGAAGACCACAGTTGACCTCCTGGCTGTACTGTAGGTGCATTTGAACAATGAATAAATGTAATAAATGCCTAATATTTGCCTTAAAATTCTAATTCACATTCTAATTCTCTAATCTAACAGTTAACGCGAACATCTTAGTTAATATATATATATGAGAACTGAAGAAATGTAGAAACCACCACGAGAATAAAAATAAAATGAATTTATTGTGGACCAAAAAACAAGCGCTTTCACGCAATATAAATTGCGCTTCCTCAGGTTACAAGTTACAAAACCAAATAGGTGCTTTTATACTAATAAATTGTCTTTCAATTAAATAATTAGAACAATCATTAAATCAGCAAACCAAGATGCTTGTTTGCATAAGATAAAATAAAAATTCAACATTAACATCACAAGCAGTCTAACATACTTAAATGCAAGCAGCCTGATCATCATTCAATAGCACCCAAATGCAGAATGAAGATGTAAATAGTGTTAATGTTCATTAAACAAATATCTTTTTAAAAGAAAATTAACATAGAATAAACTAAAATATAAATATTAACACCATAGCTATCTAGATAGTAATGGAATTTTTAATGAGCGCTTCTAGGAAGCTATGCCCATATTTAGAAAGCCTGATACTAGGGTTTCCGTTACTAATTGATTCTACACAATCAAACAATTAAGGGCCAGCAAACCATTAGTTCAGAGCTTCATAATTCAGGAAATGTTGCCCATATATGGTTGGAGGTATAGCCAGAATAGTTATGTAAAAACGCCATGGCATAAAAGTAATGACGGCAAAATGAAAATATATCTCAACTTTCATTTACCACAAAAGTGGTTGCATTACATAGTATAAATATAAAGAGATGTAAAGATATGAAGATAATATATAAAAATGTATAAAAATATACAAATAAAGATATACATCAATCATAAAGTGTCATTCATCTAAGAAGTTAATTAATAGCAGCATGAAATGGCGCTTTGGGTTTTAACAGCGCTGGCTTAAAACTGAGGAAAACTCGTGTTGTATTTATAGTTTTTGGTTTTTAATAGATATAATATACTATCATAATAATAATAATTAAGTTAAAAGCAAAAATATTAAATAGCTCCATTATTATTATAGTATTATTCTAATTCATATTTAATTTTTGTATGTAAAACATTTAACAGACACAAATCTAAATTATTATTATATGCCAAATTACGCTGTATAAAGCACACCAACTAATGGCTAACAAACAAACATACATAAGATTGGTATGCAGAATTTATTTTTACATTTAAACAGATACGCTTCTGGCATATTATTATATATCAAATTGTGCTATGATAAGCACGCAAACCAATAATTAACAAGCATATAATTAATATATGACAAAAAACAAAAACAAACGAGCACGGAACATCTTATAAAAATAATGATTTGCCTAAAGCATAACATAATTCATTTTATTATTTCTAAGCAAGGAGACATATCCAAAAATGCTCCCTATAAGTATTCTCATATATATATATATTTTTTTTTTTTTTACAAATACAGATATTCACCACAGATCTGGCATTTCTTACTGGGAAAACCATTCCAGCAGTCCAACTATGTAAAATGTCAACATCAGCAGTCCTACAATACTATAATCCACAAAAATAACCCAACAAATTTGCATTAAAGTAAAGAATTCACATTACTGACTTAATAAAACAATTCTGAATAATCTACAAGAGGGTCTCGCCCAAACAAATAACTGGTGCCAGTAATATGGCCTCAAGGTAAATGCCAAAAAATGCATCATCATCCCCTTTGAGGAGAGTGATGTCCCCACATATTATCACATTAATAATAATGTTGTAAGCACGCAATAAGTCGTATGGTACTTGGGCACCCAAGTTGATAGAAACCTGACTTTTGACCACCACGTTGTCTCCGTTGTAAGGAAAGCTTTTTACATGGCCCAATTCATTAGTAAGCGTATCTCATCCAGGGACAAGGAGGTTATAACATCCCTGTATTCTTCCTTTACAAGAGCCATTATTGAGTGGAATGCCCCTTTTGGCATGTGCCTCAGCAAAACACCCTGCCAAAAGAAAGACTACAGCCATTACTGACAAAAAAGGTCAAAGGACTAAGTTCACTTAGTTATCCAAACAGACTAAAAAGCTTCTTGCTTTCCTCCGTCTCTCACTGGCCCCTATAAATTGCACCATTGGCTTGCTTTCCAGGCTAAGAAAGATCCTGCCTTAAGAGACTTCCTCTACCTCAGAAATACTGGTTATACTTAAAACGCTCACTACAAAGACCACAGCCTTCACTGCAACATAAACAAGCCACTTTTTATGGACAGGTTCTTGACACGAAAACCTTCATCTTTTGTAAAAAGCTCCTCTCATTATCAAACAATGTAGTTCAGCAACACAATGGCTGGATGGATAGCCATAAATGTAGTCCTTGGGTAAGTACCATAGCCTTCTTCAAACCAGATAGAAAATCCACATACTAACCTTTCCCAGCTGGATGGCTAAGCTCTAATATTGGTTACTCAAGTCTAGTTGCCCAAGAAGCGGGGCATGTTTAACTAAGAATTCCATTTGCAAAATTATATTCAGTATACATATTAAATCTCTCTCTGTTACACACACACACACACACACACACACACACACACACACACACACACACACACTCACACAAAAAAGCCCCTACTTGTAAAATAGGCAACCTCAGTAATCACATGACACCCACTCACTGAATGAAATTGTCTGGAAGTCAAAACATCTGAAAAAAAAATCATAATAGAGATGGATTCATCCATGTAATTTCCCACCCCCAAAAGGACCATCAATAAATCAACAAACAACAGCTCGGCAAAAAGTAAATCAATAAGAAAACCATAAACTATAATGCTACATACTGGTGTAAACATATAACTTGTGTCAATCCCCAGGTTAATCTATACCAAAAGATTGTTTCAGAGCTTCAGCTATGTACAAACAGCTTTCTCCTAAAAACTTAACTCATTGATATTTGCCTTGCTGTAATTATAACTGTAAAAAAAAATGGTTTTAAGTTTATTCTGTACGTTAATGATTCTCACTGTTACGATATGTAATCTCTGCCATATTGTATGAGTATTTCATCCATAATTTGCTGTCTCTCTCTCTCTCATGTATTATATTGTTTTGTGTTATTTTTGGAGCTTTTCTCCCCAGGCCTCCGCTGAAAATGGACCTGTGCCCAGTCGGACTTTCCTGGTAAACAAATGTAAAATAAAATAAAATAAATAAAAATAAACTTCCCTCCAATCTAAAGCCATTTGACATTCAGACATTTTAATTTGTGCAGAAGTTACTGAGCTGTAATGCTGACCTTCGCTTTTGAAAAAAAACAAATTCCCAGACTTTGTCAATAGCTCAAAGTGTAGAGAGGATTATTTATTTATTATATATTTATTTATTTTTTGGAAAACATCTTTAAAACTGTTAAATTGATTACACACCCAGAAACACAGAAAAGTTATTGTGATTATGTAAACCACAGACTGCTGCAAGAAATCAAAGTCACATTAGCAATCTATGCTGATTTCCGAACAGATGAATCATACCTGTCAATTCCAAAAGAAGTAAAGTAGCTTAATAAGAAGGTTATTTGCAAGGTTACATGGCAGTTTATATTGGAAATAAGCCGAGATATTAAAAAGGCTCTGTTTTTCATAATTATACCGAAAAGTCTTCCAAGGTAAATACAACTTCTGATTTAGTATGGAACCATACCTCTCAACCTTAGAGCAAGAAATCTGGACAAAGCGAAAAATAAAAGTGGGACACAGGCCCAAAAATAGTTATGCATCACAGACACCATTGAAACAACTGTAGCTGCAAACATTATACATCACTTATAATATTTCTATCCCATTATTGTCAGTTAAGCATTACATGACTCATTCAGTCCTGCCTTCTTTTGCAGCAAAGAAAACCATGCTTTGAAATGACAAATGCATTAAAATAATAAATAAAACACATTGCATCAACATCCTGTAACTTCCTACCTGCAAGCAACCACAGAGCTTTCACTGAAACTAGGGCTGCTTGTTTCCCCAGAATGACAGCTCTCCCTAATTAAGTCTAATGGTATACAATCTACCAGTATCTGGACTACTTGAAATAAATTAAATTATGGTCTGTAAATTGAAAGTACACTTTGTTTAATTAAACTATATTTCTAAGCCCACTTACTATATTTTTTCAGTAACATCCCAATATCCATTTCCAGGTCACTTTACAAGACATTGGCAGTGGTAGACTTGGCATCCTTCAGAACCCCACAGGCCCACGCTAATACATTGTCCATTAAATGTAAATATCCATCCACTGTAAATGGCAAGAAGCTATGTCTTAAAAAATCTACTTCTGGCATGTGTACCCAAGTATTAGGTTTTGAAACAAAGAAACACATTCTCCACAGTTCGTAAGTCTCTGTCTTTAATAATCATCTACTGTTGCAGCACTCCCAACACATAAGCACACACATACACACTAAAATCCCCAACATTTAAAAAATGACATTGTGCCCACTTGATTTGCCAGTATTGATGATCCGCCAAAGCTATGCTTACTGTTGTCCAGTCTACCACTGCTTAGAACCCACCAATGAAAAAAACAGTACTAGATGCTTTTTTGTTTGTCTGAAAAAACAATACAACTTTATATGCCACAGTCCCACATAGTCAGTCCACTACTGACCCATTAACCCTAGGCTGCTGTCTCATTCTTACTCCATGGAACTGCATTACCTTGGATGACTACTTTTATTTTCTAAGCAAAAGACACAAATTGGAAGATGAGGCAAAAATCCAGACATTCTTTGAAAATCCATACAGTTAAGAGGTATGAGTTCATGTTCAATACAACACTCTCCCTGTCAGGAAAGCCGCAATTTAATGAAAGTGTACTCTTAATGTATGATATATTTGTGAGCTAACTTGATTGTGTTCAGTAGGTAGACTGATCATTGTTAGCCTCTTTGTGCATGCGTCTCTCTCTGTCATGCACACATATACACACACACACACTCTTCTTCTACTTTCACACACACAATTCTGCTTTCATGCATGCACTCACTCACTCCATACTTGCCTATTAACACAAGTAATTGCTGTCCCTTTCAAAGGCAACAGCGGCAAATCGATACATGAGTCACTCTTCACCGAGAACACACACACACACACACACAGACACACACACACACACACATACACACACACACACACACACTGATTGTTCGGCGCAAAATAATGGCGTAAACACACTGACCCTTGTTTGGCTCAAAAACAAAACTAGAATGGTGCTTTGGCGCATGCGCACACCGACATTAGCGTTACAGGTCACGGGAGCGAAAAACACAAAACAAAAAAAGTGTTTTGGGGCATGCATTCATCGATGTTGCAGTTAGAGGTTGAGGGCCACATGGAAGAGCTCTGAGGGCCGCATGCGGCCCGCGGGCCGCAGGTTGGACACGTCTAGCTAGTGGTTTGCTTGTAAGCAGGATCCACTTTCTGTGGACATTCCTCTGGTTCTGTCTTATTTGCGTGAATTGCTCCATGCTGAGTTGGAATACTCTTCAGTTAAAGCCCACCTTTCAGCTATTTCTGCTTGTCTGTATTTGTCTCCTCCTCTGGCCTCTAGCTTTGAGATAAAACAATTTCGTAAAGGCGTTCTTCATATTAGACCTACCCAGGAAACCCATTCTTCGTTCTTGGGACCCTGATTTTGTTCTTGAAAAATTGACTCATCCGCCTTTTGAGCCTACAGCATCAGCTTCCTTGCAGCATTGTACATGGAAGACCGTTCTTCTTTTGGCACTTACTTCAGCTAACAGAGTGTCTGAGCTTCAGCCCCTTATGGCTGTTCCTCCTTTTTTAGTTTTTCATAGGGACATGGTGTCTCTTTGTACTAATCTTTCTTTTATGCCTACAGTGGTTAATGGCTTTTCTCTTAATCAGTCTATTAACTTGCCCATATTTTTTCCTTGTCTGCTAGTGAGAAGGTTCTTCTCACCTTGGATTTGTATAGTTAGCTCAGTTATTATTTAGGTAAGACTAAAGCCATTTGCAAGTCTGAGCATCTTTTTATTTATTTTCATTATAGATCTCTGGGTTTGGCTATTTCTAAGCAAACTGTTTCTTCATAGATCTCCAAGGCCATTTCCTTTTGTTACTCCTTTAATGGGAAAAGTCTTTCTGTCCCTGTAAAGGCTCATTCTACCAAGGCTGTGACTTCCTCTGATGCTTTTTTCAAAGAACTGGATAGAACTTCCATCCTTGAGGCTGTTACTTGGTCTTCTGTCCATACCTTTACTAGCTTTACAAATTGGATGTGGTTTCCAGACCAAGAGCTGTCCTGCATGGGTTTTTTGATGGTACTGCTGGCCTTCCTCCTGCTAAGTTTCCTTTTGAGCTTTGTACATTCCCTTTAGTAAGGTATACTGCAACAGCAATATGGAAGGACATAGTAGAGTGGGTGCAATCTTACCATAAGTGTAGATGTCCTTCTCTTCACTGTTGCAGTATTTCCTCCTTCCCTTTTTTTCTCTTCTCCTCCTTTTTTCCTTCTGGATGCACATGTTCTTCTTTCTGTCCTTGGACAGTTGTTCATCCTGGGACCTTTCAATTTTGAGGTATGCACAGCACCTTTATGCCCTACGCCATGAGATGGGAGCATACGTACAATACAATGAACTTAAAATCCTAAGGCTTCGGTATACTGGCCGGATGTCGGGCTACTCGAGGTAGGGGATCCCTTTAGTAAAGAGTACTGCAACAGTGAAGAGAAGGATATCTACTGATGTTCATCGTGCATTACAGCTGCAGTAATCACATATGGGTTTTCAGCCGGCAGGCGGTCCCTCGGTCGGCCGAATTCCAAAGTCTTGGTCCGGCGTCGGTTGTTGTCGCGTACTCTTCTGACGTCAGGAAGGCTAGAGTATAAAAGACACAGTCGACGCCATCTTCTTCAGTCTTTTTTGCCGTGCGGTGCCCGAAGCAGAAGCAGTTCGCAAGTGCCGGTCGGCCAGCTCCTGAATTACGAAAAATTTTGGAACCGAAGTCTTCATTAAAGCTAAGTACCCCGTTGGGGAATCTTTTCTTGCCTCAGACCGATGTCAGAAAAAGTTAATAATTGTATTTCTTGTGGGAAGCAAATACCGCATAAGGATTTCCATTCCCTTTGCATACCTTGTTTGGGCCCAGACCACGACGTCTCGGGCTGTCGCTTTTGTGCTACCTTCAATAAACGCACTATCAAGCGTTGGGCAGAGTTCGCCCAACACTTTTTTGGTAAAGCGTTTAATTATAAAATGTCGTCGGATACTCCGACTACCGCTATGTCTAGAAAATGCAAAGAAAAGGACTGCCAGTCGAGAACCACGGTCTCCACCGACACCACGCCGAAGCAAGCTCCACGTGGTCCGGTTCTCAGTGAGACGCCTTTGCAGTCCCTGACTACCGACGACACTCCCTCGGCGGGGTCTTCTGTACCCGAGACCGCTGGTTCTTCGGCCCTTTCCCAGACTACAACCGAAGCCCCTGCTTATGTCGAGCCTACCAATGTGGATAGATCTACATCCACCCATGGTGTATTTAGGCCTTCATCATCTTTCTCTGTCAAGGCCTTCACTAAATCCAAAACAGCCAAGCAGCTTACTAGGCCTGCTACACAAGGCCCAAGACCTGGGCCCACGCCTAAGAAGCACATGCTTAAAATGGCTGAGGACCTTATCACTCTTATCAGAGGCTCCCAGGCCCCTCCGGACAAGAGACCCAGAGTAGAGGAGGATTCTCCTACTTCTGACCAAGAATCCATTATATCAGAACATTCTGATGCTGAAGAACACTCTTATTCTCCTTTCGAGGATTCGGATGCAGAGCAATCTATTCCTTCTGTATCCCCCCCTGAGGATTTTTCCTTTGGGGAAACCTTACACTCTTTGAGAGAGCACTTCCACTGGGAAGGCCAAGACTTTTCAGACTCCAAGAAAAGGCTTAGGGAATTTCTCTGGTTACCTCAGCATAGACCTTTGGCTATTCCTCCTGTTTTGGAGGTATTGGATGATGTCTACTCGGAGGCCTGCCTTAATCCTGATTCTCTGCCTCCTGCACCAGTTAAGCCGGATAGGTATTACAGAGTTCCTAATTCTCATCAGTTCCTCTACAAAGGCCACAATGCAGACCCTGAAACTATTTCTCAAGGCCCTAAAGGAATTAAGGCCTCCACGGCCAAGAATCCACTTCCTGCGGAAAGGGAATCTAGATCTCTAGAAAGGTGGGGTAAGAAGGTTTACACCTCGGCCACCCTAGCCATGAGGGCCTTAAACTGCCAGTTTCATATGATTAAATATCAACAATTCCTGTTATCACAATTAAAGACCAAAATGTCACAGCCTGAACAACCAGCTTTAAAAGAGTTGCAGGATATGATGCATAGTGCTGAACAAGTGGGTAAGCACACCTTACAATGTGGTTATGATGCCCTAGAGGCCTCCAGCAGATCGGCCGCTACCGGATCAGTCATTCGCAGACATGCATGGCTAAGGGAACAAAATCTGCCAGACCAGGTGAAAGCAAAAATTCTGGATGCACCTTTACATAAGGATGTTCTTTTTGGTGCTAATGTTGAGGATATATTACGTAAAATGGAAGAAAAAGCAAAGTCTATGCAAACTGTCAAAGCTTTCTTACAGGTTCAGCCACCACGGTTCAGCAGGAATTGGCCTTCAAAAAACTGGTCCTTTCCAACCACTGACAAGCCCCAAAGAGGCAGATACAGACGCAGAAGGGGCAGAGGACAACCCCAAGGGTCCTATAGAGGCAGACAATGGCAATCACCAGCACCAAGAGGTGGTGACGACAGTGCACAGCAGTACAGGAAACAGACTCAATGACTCCCTCATTTCCATGCCAAGCAAAATTCAACTGGCAGCACCTTTGGGAGGAAAACTGGCACTATTTGCAAACAATTGGCATATTGTCACAACAGACAAATGGATTCTGGACATAATAAACAGAGGCTACAAATTCCATTTTCACACTCTTCCAAAATGAGAGGCATGCCAAACCTACCACAAAATCAAAGGGTAGAGGCACAACTACAAATTGCAAAGCTCCTAAACATGAGGGCTATACAAAAGGTACCTACGCACCAACAAGCACAAGGTTTTTATTCAAGGCTTTTTCTGGTGCCAAGAAAAGGAAGCGACTGGAGACCCATACTGGACTTATCTATTCTAAACACATTTCTTCTCGTGCCAAAATTCAAGATGCTCACATTACAGCAACTCCTTCCCATGCTGGGCAAGGGGTTTTGGCTGGTAACATTGGACCTCAAGGAGGCATACCTGCATGTCCCAATCAGACAAAGTCGCAGAAGATACCTCAGATTTCTTGCAGGTTCAAACCACTATCAATTCTCTGCATTGCCCTTTGGCTTATCTACTGCGCCCAGAGTATTCACCAAGTGCCTGGCATCAGTGATTGCATACTGCAGACTTCAAGGGATACAAATTTACCCTTATCTGGACGACTGCCTGATCCAAGCGGACAGCAAACACTTACTTCTGAAACACCTGGCATATGTGACACGCTTACTGCTTTCTCTGGGATACACCATCAACAAGGAGAAATCAAAGCTAACACCCTCTCAGAAAATAACCTTCCTGGGTGCCAACTTGGACACAAACACCCAGATGGCTTACCTTACACCAGAAAAACAAGGGCAACTATCTCATTACTTCAAAATGCTTGCAAAAAGTACCAGGCTTACTGCAAGGAAAATCCTGCAGGCTCTGGGATTCATGGCATCTTGCATTCTTCTAATCCCATGCACAAAGCTGCACATGAGGAAACTTCAATGGTACCTAAAAATCTATGGTCTCAACACAGTCACAGCTTGGAAGCGGAGATTCCAATAATTCCCTGTCTTCAAAAGGAATTCATATGGTGGGCCCAAGCATGCCAAGTAAACACAGGCCTCCCATTCTGCAAGCCTCAAGCTACACAAGTCATAACCACAGACGCATCAGATTACGCCTGGGAGCACATGAAGGACAGGTGCATTCAGGGCAGATGGCCCAAAAAGAAAAGCACCTTCACATCAATCAAAAAGAAATGCTGGCAGTAATAAATGCAATCTCAGCATTCAGAGAATTCCTGCATCCAGGACAACTGCTCATAAGAACAGACAACACCACAGTAATGTGGTACATAAACAAACAAGGAGGGACTCATTCATACCCCTTGTGCAGACTAACCATGACTCTTTGGAACCTAGCTCTGGAAAGACAAATGGAACTTCAGGCACAGTACCTGCCAGGAATGGAAAATACACTGGCAGACACTCTGAGCAGGCATATGACAGACCCTCACGAATGGCAGCTACATCCACACGTATTTACAGAGATTGTTCAAGCGTGGGGAAGGCCAGATATAGATCTTTTTGCCTCCCACAGAAATCATCAATTAAAAAGGTTTTGCTCGAGGACCTTCCACCCAAAGGCCTGGAAAGTGGACGCTCTTTCCTTCACATGGACAACTCGGTCAGTTTATGCATTCCCACCACTACCTCTTCTGCCCAAGGTACTTTTGAAAGTAAGAACAGACAAACCGAGGATGATACTGATTGCTCCAGACTGGCCGAGACAACACTGGTATCCACTCCTGAGGAGCCTAACACACACTCCTCCGTGGCCCCTGCCTCTAACACCTCTACTGCTGACGCAGAACAATTTCAAAACCCTTCACAGTCAGCTGAAAACTCTCAGCCTAGCTGCATGGAAAATTCCTTAACATCACATCAGACACTACTCTCCAAAGAAGTGCAGGATGTCATTTTGGAGGCCAGAAGACCATCTACTAGAAAAGCTTACTCCGCAAAATGGAAGCGGTTTTGCTGTTGGAATGAAAAACGAGGACAGGACCCTAGAAAATTGAACCCACCTCAGATTTTACAGTACCTAGCTGAACTTTTGAGCAATGGACTTTCATTTTCCTCAATCAAAATACATGCCTCAGCAATCTCTGCAGAATTCAACATGGATCCTCCTTTATTCTCACACCCGCTCCTACGACAGTTCCTCAGAGGGGCCAAGAACATAAGACCTCCAAGGAAACAGCCAGTACCAGCTTGGGACCTTAACTATGTACTGGAAAAATTGACATTACCTCCCTTTGAACCAGCTGCTTCAACAGAATTACAATATTTGTCCTGGAAAACAGCTTTTCTCCTGGCCATCACTTCAGCTCGTAGAGTATCTGAGTTACAGGCCCTCATGGCGGTGCAGCCATTCCTCATATTCCATCAGGACAGGGTTTCCCTTCGTACCAACCCTTCCTTTATGCCTAAAGTGGTATCTAGGGTAGCCTTAAACCAGGCCATACACCTTCCTACCTTCTATCCTAACCCTCAAAACAAAGGGGAAAGGCTGCTTCACTCTTTAGACATCCATAGGCAGCTACGTTATTACTTGGACAGAACCAAATCCTTCAGAAAATCAGATCAACTCCTAGTTTCATATGCAGTGGGGGGTCAAGGGAAACCTGTTACTAAAAAGACCATTTCCAAGTGGATTGGTCACTGCATTCGCTTTTGTTATTCCTATCATGGAAAGCTTGTCCCTACTGGTATCAGACCCCACTCCACTAGGGCCACAGCCACCTCTACAGCCTTCCTCAGAGGAGTGCATACTAAAGATATCTTGGAGGCAGCCACTTGGAGTTCTGTACATACCTTCACAAAACACTACCATCTGCCTTTATACTCCAGAACAAGAGCAGGCTTTGCTATTGCAGTTTTGCAGGGCATTCTAGCTCAACCCAGTTCCGTATAGTACCTACCACCCTATGCATAGCTTTGGGATTCTACCCATATGTGATTACTGCAGCTGTAATGCACGATGAACATAGTACAGTTTTGTACCTACCATAAATGTAGATGTTCGAGGGCTATTACAGCTGCAGTACAGGTTTCCCACCCGCCTTCCCCACTTGGTAAGACCTTGGGGTCTGAATAACTAGTCATACCTGCTGACTGGGTTATCCTGCTATGTTTTATTTGCTTACTTTTGTGTATTAGACTTATTTATGTATTGCCTTCCTTTTGGGGGCACCTGACATCTGGGGCAAGAAAGACTGAAGAAGATGGCGTCGGCTGTGTCTTTTATACTCTAGCCTTCCTGACGTCAGAAGAGTACGCGACAACAACCGACGCCGGACCAAGACTTTGGAATTCGGCCGACCGAGGGACCGCCTGCCGGCTGAAAACCCATATGTGATTACTGCAGCTGTAATAGCCCTCGAACATCTACATTTATGGTAGGTACAAAACTGTACTTTCTGCTGAGGTTTTACACAACTGTACCTTTCAGGTATGCCTTTATAATAGGATGAAAAACAGCTTAGGGTGCACTTTTGATTCTGCGGTGAAACTAAAAGCCAGCATTCTTGATGTTCTTTGTGTTTCACTGTTGCAGTCATCACATTTGGGTTATCTGCTTGCAGTAGCCCTCAGTCAGCCTGATTATCAAAGTCTTGGGTCCTGCGTCGGTTGCTGTCTCATCTTCCATGACATCAGGTCATCGGGGGTAGAAAACATGCAGCCGACGCCATTACATCAGTCTTTCTTGCCGTGCGGTGCGCAAAGCAGTTCGCAAGTGCCAGTCGGCCGACTCCTGAAATTTTAGTTTTCGAGTTTCAGAACCGAAGTCTTCAACTAAAGCTAAGTACCCCATTGGGGAAACCTTTTCTTGCTCCTTACCGATGTCAGTAAAAGTTAATAATTGAATTTCTTGTGGAAAGCAAATACCTCACAAAGATTTTCATTCGTACTATATTCCTTGCCTAGGCCCTGACCACAACGTACCTTGCCGTCGGTTTTGTGCTTTATTTAATCAATGCACTATCCGTCGTCGATATATTTTCACCTCTAAATATTTCAGTTCTCGGTTCAATTATCCAGAAATGTCATCGGTAAGCCATCCGACTACCGGAATTCAAAAAAACCGCAAAGATAAAGACAGAGACAGGCTGCCTAGGTCCAAAGCTGCTGACACTTCTCCTAAGCCAGTCGCCAGTTCGCCGGTACTCAGTGAGGTGCTTTCACAGCCCCTGATACCCGCTAAGTCTGATTAGCAGGCCTCTACTGAGACCCATTCGGAGTCTGGTATGCCATGAGATGCTTCATCTGTGGAAACTGCAGATGTCTCTACCATGGATGGGTCCGGAGCCGCTGTGCAGGCACTGGCTTCTGAGGGTGTATTCAGGTCTATGGACTTGCATATTAAACCGATGCCTCCTTCTTTAAGGCCTAAACCTCGAACCATGCCTAGAAAACTGACGCCCAGGCCGCATGCTCAGGCCTCTATGCCTAAAAACAAATGATAAAAATGGCTGAAGATCTTATAACTTTAATCAGGGGAAGCCAACCACCCTCTTCTAAGAGTCCTAGGACTGAAATTGTTTATGAATCTTCTGACCGGGATTCTGATTTTTCTGATGATCTGGATTTACCCTTATCTACTTAGGAGGATTCTGATGTAGAGGACTCTATTCCCTCTGCTTCCCCTCCAGAGGATTTTCTTTTGGTGAAACCTTGCACACTCTAAGGGAGCATTTCCACTGGGAAATCCAGGATTTTTCTGATTCGAAAAAGAGGCTTAGGGATTACTTACTGTTGCCGCAGCATAGGCCTGTAGCTATACCTCCTGTACTAGACATTGTTGATGATGCCTTTTTGGAATCTAGTTTGGCCCCTGATTCTTTGCCTCCTGCTCCCAGAAAACCTGACAGATATTACAGGATTCCTGATTCTCACAAGTTCCTTTTTTAAAATCCTATTGCGGATCCAGAGACTATTTCACAGGGCCCCAAGGGCATTAAGGCTACTACTGCCAAAAATCCTACCCCCTCTGATAGAGATTCCAGGGCCCTGGATAGATGGGGTAAGAATATTTACACTTCTGCAACCTTGGCCATCGGGGGCCTTAAATTGCCAGTTTCATATGTTAAAGTATTAGCAACATATTATTGGATTGCTTAAACAGAAAATAGATGTTGATTCCTGATTGTGCTTAAAATAAGGATTTACAGGATTTATGCTGAACAGGTTGGAAAACATACTTTGCAATGTGGTTTTGATTCACTAGAGGCATCTTGCAGGGCTGCTGTCACCAGGTCTGTACTCAGAAGGCATGCTTGGCTTAAGGAGCAATCTTTGCCAGATCATGTTAAAACTAAATTGCTGGATGCTCCCTTAAATCAGGACCGCCTGTTTGGCGACAAAGCAGAAGTAGTTCTTAAAAAGATGGAGGAAAAAGCTAAATCTATGCAAACTGTTAAAGATTTCTTACAAGTACAGCCTCCTAGATTTAGTAGGCATTGGCCCTCAAAAAATTGGTCCTTTCCTGCCTCTTCCAGGCCTTAGTTCAAACCAAGAACCAGCAGAACACCCAGGCTTCAGTCCCAGGGTACGCACAGGACTAAGCAGTGGAGGACTCCCACTTCCAAATCAGGGAGTAGTAAGACCCCCCCCCCCATGGTAAGCTGTCTCAATGACTTAACTTTAAAACTTCCAAGCACTTCTCAACTGAATGCTCCTTTAGGGGGAAAGATTGCTCTACAAGCAAAAAAAACCTGGGAACTCATTACTCAGGACAAATGGGTTTTAAACATAGTTTCCCAAAGATACAGATTTCACTTCCACACGTTACCAACCCCAAACGGTTGGCCAGATCAACCCTCAAATCAGTGGGCAGAGGCTCAAAAGCAAGTACTCTCTCTCTTAGGATTAAAGGCTATTCAGACTGCACCAGAAGAGGAAAAGGGACAGGGTTTCTACTCAAGACTTTTCCTGGTACCCAGATAAGACAACTCATGGTGTCGTATCCTGGACCTGTCTATCCTAAACACCTTTTTGGTAATTCCAAAATTCAAGATACTAACTCTTCATCAGTTGCTTCCCATGATAGGCAAAGATGCCTGGTTGGCAACACTGGATTTAAAGGAAGCCTACCTGCACATCCTAATCAGGGAATCTTGCAGAAAATACCTACGCTTCAAAGCAGGCTGCATGCACTTTCAGTTCTCTGCAATGCCCTTTGGCTTATCTACTGTGCCCAGGGTATTCACAAAGTGCCTAGCTCCAGTGATTGCATTTTGCAGGCAAAGAAATATTCAAATATACCCATACCTAGACGATTGTCTAATTCGGGCAGAAAACCAGGAGATACTTCTGAATCATTTAGCATTTGTACAAAAGGTGTTAATTTGTCCGGGGTACACCATAAACGAAAATAAATCACATCTGGTACCCTGTCAACAAATTATATTCCTGGGAGCAATCTCGAACACAACTTCCCAGATGGCTTTCCTCACGCCAGAGAAGAAAATTCATTTGACAACTTACTTCAAACTAGTGGACACAAAACCCTGCTATCTGCAAGGCAAATACTGCAATCCTTGGGGTTCATGGCCTCGTGCATTCTACTAATTCCATATACAAGACTGCATATGAGGAAACTACAATGGTATCTAAAAAGCCTATGGTGTCAACATTCTCAGGATCTAGAAGCAATGATTCCTATTGTACCTTGCCTACGGTTAGAGTTCCTTTGGTGGGCAGAGGCCTGCCACCAAAACAAGGAACTACCATTCACTCTACCCCCTGCCACCCAAACCCTAACAACAGACGCATCAGACTATGCATGGGGGGCTCGCCTGGCAGGGAAGTGCATTCAGAGCAAATGAAACCTAAGTCAAATGCATTTGCATATCAATCAAAAAGAAATGTTAGCTGTACAGAATGCTCTGACAGCCTTCAAGGACCACATTCTTCCGGGACAATTAATGGTAAAGATGGACAACACCACTGTTATGTTGTACATAAACAAGCAGGGGGGGTACCCATTCTTACCCCCTCTGCAGACTAGCCATGGCTCTGTGGAACACAGCCTTGAGCTACCAAGTGCATCTAGAGACTCAATTCCTGCCAGGAAAACTAAATACACTGGCAGATGAACTAAGCAGAAATCTCATGGACCCACATGAGTGGAAACTGGAAACAAAGATTTTCAACATGTTGATCAACAGATGGGGGATCCCAGATATAGACCTGTTTGCCTCCCCCAGAACTACCAATTGGACAAATTCTGCACAAGGACTCCCCGCAAACAAGCTTGGAAAGTGGATGCTCTGTCCTTCAGCTGGAAAAATCTATCGGTTTATGCCTTTCTTCCTCTGCCTCTCCTCTCCAAAGTACTACTAAAGATCAAACAGGACAATCCAGGGATGATACTGATTGCTCAAGATGGGGTACCAGTGTTAGCATGGTCAGTCTGGTGCAGTGTGTCACAGCTGGCCCCATGGCACCTACCTCAGATCCCTACCCTGCTGTCTCAGCAGGAGAGCCAGATTCTGCACCCCCAGCTTCAAATCCTGAACCTGGCAGCCCGGCTAATTACATAATCTCTCCATTACCATCCCTCAGTAAACAAGTGTTGGATGTCATTTTGGAGGCAAGAAGGCCTGGTACTAGAAAATCTTATGTTGAAAAATGGAAAAGATTCTGTGCCTGGAACCAAACTCAAGGGATGGCCGTACAGCACCCGATTTATCTCAGATTCTTCAATACTTAACTGAGATGCTTAAACACCCTTCTTTTCTCACCCACTGCTCAAGCAGTTCCTCAGAGGTGCCAAAAACTTAAGACTGCCCAGGAGAGCCCCAACTCCAGCCTGGGACCTTAACTTTGTATTGGAAAAACTCACTATTCCTCCTTTTGAGCCGGCTGCAAGTGCAGAGTTAAAATTCCTTTCTTGGAAAACAGCTTTCCTTTTAGCAATCACTTCAGCAAGAGGGGTATCTAAATTACAGGCCCTTATAGCAGTGGAGCCTTTCATCATCTTTCATGCAGACAGGGTGTCCCTCAGGACCAATCCCTCTTTTATGCCCAAGGTGGTATCCAGTGTGGCTCTTAATCAGTCCATTCATTTGCCAACCTTCTTTTCTAATCCACAGAACAAAGGAGAACTGATACTGCACTCCTTAGATGTGCATAGACAACTTATATTTTACTTGGACAGGACTAAACCTCAAAGGAAATCTGAGCAACTGCTGGTGGCATTTGCTGCAGGTGCAGAGTGGAAGGCTATTTCAAAGCAAACCATTTCTAAATGGATAGGCCATTGCATTCATTTCTGCTATAAGCACCATGGAAAACCTATCCCACGGGATTAGACTCCATTTAACCAGGGCTGCATCTACCTCTACAGCCTTTCTCAGAGGTGTCCCTACCAGAGACATCCTAGAGTCTGCTACCTGGAGTCTGTACATACTTTCACCAAGCATTACCATTTGCCAATTTTCTCTAAATCCAGAGCTGGCCTTGCCACTGCAGTCTTGCAGGGCCTAATACCGTCTAAATTCCTCCTCCCATTCTTAGCTTTGGAATCTACCCAAATGTGATGACTGCAACAGTGAAACACTAAGAACATAGTACAGTTGTGTACACTTACCATAAATGTAGATGTTAGAGTGTATTCACTGTTGCAGTCCTGGTTACCTTTCCTCCAGCCCCCTTATTTCTTTTGGCTGTACCTCTATTCTCCTCTACTATAGTTAAAAGCTTTTTGGTGTATTTGCTTTTTTTGTTGGAGGTATAACCTTGTGTGTGTGTGTGTGTGTGTGTGTGTGTGTGTGTGTGTGTGTGTGTGTGTGTGTGTGTGTGTGTGTGTATGTATATATATATATATATATATATATATATATATATATATTTAAATTTAATTGCTTCCCATTAAGGGGGCACCTAACATCTGGGGCAAGAAAAACTGATGTAATGGTGTCGGCTGCATGCTTTATACACATGACTACCTGAAGTCACGGAAGATGAGACGGCAACCGACGCAGGACCCAAGACTTTGATAATAAGGCCGACTAAGAGCTACTGCAAGCAGATAATCCAAATGTGATGACTGCAACAGTGAATACACTTGAACATCTACATTTATGGTAAGTGTACAGAACTGTACTTTAGTAGGAGTACTTAATCTGGGAAGCATTTCTTCTCAGAAAGAGTGTTCGATACATAGATTGTGTCACGGCAGAACTGACAGGTGCATATTCCCAGTAATGGTGTCTGAACTGGAGTGAAAACTAACTAACCAAGGAATTTAATGGTAAGCAAGCTGGTCTGTCTGGTGGGAAAAGAGCACAACAGGTGTATTAAGACAGTCTTTGTTTTTATGTCTTTGCTTCTGAAATTTATTGCAAATGGAAATTTAGGTGGAACTGTATTTTAGGGCATTTGCTTTAAAGTAGCTGGATTATTTTTGTTGTTTGAGCATGCAGGATGTCGGGTATTGAAGAGCTGTATTTGCAGACTAGAGTTTGGATGTTCATCGTGTTTTACTGTTGCAGTCAATACAGTTGGGTTATACTGCTGGCAGGCTACCCGCAGTCGGCCTGAATTTCAAAGTCTAGGTCCGGCGTCGGTTGCTGTCGCCTCCTCCCTGACGTCAGTGCGCCAGGGGTATAAAGATTCAGCCGACGCCATTTTCTTCAGTCTTTTTTGCTGCGCGGTGCCTGAAGCAAAAGCAGTTCGCAAGTGCCGGTCGGCCGACTCCTGAGATTTTCGTGTTCGAATTTCAGATCCGAAGTCTTCATCAAAAGCTAAGTACCCCGTTGGGGAAAATTTTTTTCTTGCTCCAGACCGATATCAGAAAAAGTTAATAATTGTATTTCTTGTGGGAAGCAAATACCTCATAAGGACTTCCATTCTTACTGTATTCCTTGCCGAGGCCCTGATCACGACATTTCTAATTGTCAGTTTTGTGCTAGATTTAACCAACGCACTATTAAGCATCGGTACGATTTTGCATTTCACTATTTTGGCAGAAGATTTAATTACACGATGTCGTCGGATAGCCATCCGACTATCGCAATTCAAAAGAAACGCAAAGAAAAAGATAAAGATAGGCATCCGAGGTCCAAAACTGACGACGAGGCTTCTTCTAAGCCAGTCGCCGGTTCTCAGTGAGGCACTTTCGCAGCCCCTGACACCCGCTACTTTAGAGCTGCAGGCTGCTTCCAACTCCCACGTGGAGCCAACCGGGCCGCTGGAAACTCAAGGTATTGGAACCTCGGAAACTATTCCCTCAGACGGGTCCAGAGCCGCTGAGCAGGCATCGGCTTCTGAGGGTGTTTTCAGGCCTACAGAGTTATATGTTAAAACGACTTCAGCTTCAAAGGCAAAGACTAAAGCACCTCTAAAGACAAAGAAACAAGTACAACAGCCCCATGGACAGGCCTCCATGCCTAAAAAACAGATGCTCAAAATGGCCGAAGACCTAATTACTTTGATCAGGGGTTCCCATACCCCTCCTGATAAGAGGCCTAGGCAAGAGACAGAATATGAATCTTCAGATCAGGTTTCCATTTCTTCTGATTCCTCTTCTTATCAGGAATACTCTCTTCCTCCCTATGAGGATTCTGATGCTGAAGAATCTATCCAGTTCAGCCTCTCCTCCTGAGGATTATTCTTTTGGGGAAACTCTGCATACCACGAGGGAGCATTTCCACTGGGAGAGCCAAGATTATTCAGAATTTAAGAAAAGGCTCAGAGACTTCCTTTTACTACCTCAGCACAAGCCCCTAGCTATTCCACCTGTGTTAGACATTGTAGATGATGTATTTTCAGAGTTCAGTCTGACTCCTGACTCTATACCTCCAGCTCCTGTTAAGCCAGGCAGATACTACAGGGTTCCTGATTCACATAAATTTCTTTTTAAGAACCCTGCTGCTGACCCAGAAACTATCTCTCAGGGTCCCAAAGGGGTCAAGGCATCCACTGCAAAAAACCGTACCCCCTCTGACAGGGATTCTAGGGCACTGGACAGATGGGGAAAAAGGATTTACACTTTTGCTACCTTGGCTATAAGTGCTTTAAATTGTCAGTTTCATATGCTTAAATATCAGCAATATATTATGTCACTGCTTAAACAGAAAATGTTGATAAATTCTGAATGTGCAGAAAACAAAGAAATGCAGGATTTATTGCATGCAGCTGAACAAGTGGGAAAGTATATTTTGCAATGTGGTTTTGATTCTCTGGAGGCCTCCTGCAGGGCCGCTGTTACGGGTTCTGTCATTAGGAGGCATGCTTGGCTAAAGGAACAGAATCTACCTGATCATGTTAAAGCAAAATTATTAGATGCTCTATTACAGCATGATACCTTGTTTGGTGTTAAAGCAGAAGAGGTGTTGAAGAAAATGGAGGACAAAGCTAAATCTATGCAAACAGTCAAGGATTTCTTACAGGTACAGCCTCCAAGATTTAGCAGGCACTGGCCTACAAAGAATTGGTCCTTTCCAGTGTCAGACAGGCCACAAAGAGGCAGATAGAGACGCCCTAGAGGCAAATCCCAGCCCCAAGGCTCATACAGGTCTAAACAATGGGGTACTTCTACCTCCAAAAGCGGAGAAGACAAATCACAGCCATACAGGAAACAGTCCCAATGACTTCCCTCTGCCTGCGCCAAGCACTTATGTTCTGGCAGCACCTTTAGGCGGAAAACTAGCACTTTTTTCTCAAAATTGGCATGTAATAACCCAGGACAAACGGGTCTTCGATATAGTGTCACAAGGCTACAGGTTTCACTTTCACACCCTGCCAAGGGCAAACTGTTTGCCAGACCTGCCAAAAAATCAGTGGGCAGCGGCACAAAAGCAAGTGTCATCCCTCATGGACATGAGGGCCATTCAGCAAGTACCACAGCAAGAGTAGGGACAAGGATTTTACTCGACTGTTCTTGGTGCCCAGAAAGGACAAAGTCTGGAGACGAATACTGGACCTATCTATTCTAAGCACATATCTGGATATTCCAAGATTCAAAATGTTGACTCTGCAGCAGCTTCTGCCCATGCTAGGCAAGAAGGCTTGGCTTGTGACTTTAGACCTAAAAGAGGCATACCTGCATGTCCCAGTCAGACAATCATGCAGAAGATACCTCAGATTCATAGCTGGCTCAATGCACTACGTATACTCTGCACTGCCCTTTGGCTTATCTACTGCTCCCAGGGTCTTCACAAAATGCCTGGCTCCGGTAATTGCATTTTTCAGACAAAGAGGAATACAAATGTATCCTTACTTGGACGACTGCCTTATTCAAGCAGAGAACAAGGACATTCTACTACAGCATATGGCGTTTGTAAAAAGATTACCAACATGCTTAGGGTACACAGTAAACAAAAAGAAATCAAAAGTAGTACCCTCTTAAGAGATAATATTCCTGGGTGCAAGCTTAAATATAACTGCCTAGATGGCTTATCTCACGCCAGACAAACAAAGGCAACTGACTACTTATTTCAAAATGTTGGCAACAAAGACCCAGCTATCTACAAGAAAAATTCTGCAGGCTTTGGGCTTCATGGCATCCTGCATTCTGCTAATTCCATATGCAAGACTGCATATGAGGAAACTTCAATGGTATCTAAAAAGTGTTTGGACTCAACATTGCCACAGCCTGGAAACAATAATTACCCTCATTCCCTGCCTGCAACAGGAGTTTCGATGGTGGGCAAAGGCCTGTCACCACAACAAGGGGCAGCCATTCGCTTTACCCACAGCCAGGCAGATATTAACAACAGATGCATCAGATTATGCCTAGGGGGCTCACATGGCAGGAAGATGTATTCAGGGCACATGGTCCTCAAGCCAAATGCATCTACGTATCAACCAAAAAGAGATGCTAGCTGTTCAGAATGCCCTGACAGCCTTCAAGGATCTACTTCATCTGGGACAACTACTGATAAAGACGGACAATACTACCATCATGTGGTATATAAACAAGCAGGGAGGCACTCATTCCTACCTCCTATGCAGACTAGCCATGACTTTGTGGGACACAGCACTGACTTACCAAGTACATCTGCAGGCACAATTCCTGCCAGGAAAGATAAGTACTCTGGCAGACGAACTAAGCAGAAACCTCATGGATCCCCATGAGTGGAAATTGGATCTGCTAGTCTTCAGCATGATAACAATTAATTGGGGATGCCCGGACATAGATCTATTTGCCTCCCCTCACAACTGCCAACTACAGAGATTCTGCACAAGGACTTATCACACACAAGCATGGAAAGTGGATGCTCTTTCAGCTGAATAAAACTTAACAGTATATGCCTTTCCTCCCCAAGGTACTCCTAAATGTCGAACAAGAGAAGCCAAAAATGATACTGATTGCCCAGACTGGCCCCGCCAGCACTGGTACCCAATCCTAAGGAACTTGTCTCAATACCCAGCCTGGACATTACCTCAAATTCCTCACTTACTGTCCCAACACAACAATCAGATCCTGCACAGCCAACTCAAGACCTTAAATCTGGCAGCATGACGGATAATGTTGTCATTCAAAACACATCTCTCTCTCTCTAAAGCGGTGATGGATGTTATTTTGGAGGCCAGGAGGCCTAGTACCAGAAAATCTTATGCTGAAAAATGGAAGAAATTCTGTGCTTGGAACCAGTCACAAGGGATTGACATGACTGTACCAAATATTCCTCAGATTTTGCGATATTTAACTGAGATGCTGGACAAAGGCCTAGCCTTTTAATCAGTTAAGATTCATGCCTCTGCCATTTCAGCTCATTACAATAGAGCCACCTATTTTTCTCATCCTTTATTAAGGCAGTACCTCAGAGGAGCCAAAAACTTAAGGCCTCCAAGGAGATCACCAATACCTGCATGGGACCTCAATTATGTCTTGGAAAAACTCACCCTGCCTCCTTTTGAGCCAGCCGCTACAGCTGATATAAAATTTTTATCATGGAAAACAGCTCTGCTCCTAGCAATAACCTCTGCAAGACGAGTCTCAGAGCTACAGGCACTCATGGCTGTGGAACCTTTTATCATTTTGCATCCAGATAGGGTTTCTCTGAGGACAAACCCGACATTTATGCCTAAGGTAGTGTCAAGTGTGGCCTTTAACCAAACTATTCATTTGCCTACCTTTTACCCAAACCCACAGAATAAGGGTGAGAGACTTCTGCATTTTTTGGATATACAGAGACAGCTGTGCTTCTACTTGGACAGAACCAAAGCTTTCAGAAAGCCTGAGCAATTACTAGTGGCATATGCTGCAGGATCACAAGGAAAGGCTATTTCAAAGCAGACTATTTCAAAGTGGATAGGCCACTGCATTCGTTTCTGCTATTCACAACATGGCAAATCAGTGCCTAAGGGCATTAGGCCACATTCAACAAGAGCAGCAGCCACTTCAGCAGCCTTCCTCAGAGGAGTACCAACCAAAGACATTTTAGAGGCTGCAACCTGGAGTTCAGTGCACACTTTTGCAAAGCACTGTCACTTACCACTCTACTCTAAATCCAGGGCAGGCGTTGCCACTGCAGTTCTGCAGGGCCTCATAGCTGCTCCAAATCCTATTTAGCTCCAGCCTCCCAACCTTAGCTTTGGGATTCAACCCAATTGTAATGACTGCAACAGTGAAACACGATGAACATAGTACAGTTGTGTACTTACCATAAATGTAGATGTTCAAGTGTATTCACTGTTGCAGTCCAGGTTACCCTCCCACCATCCCCCTTATCTTTGCTGCAACTTACCTGTACTTCTCTATTCTATACAACCTATGTGGTGTATTTGCTTGTAGATGAAGGAAAAATTTACCTTGGTGCATGCATGCTTTATTGACATATTTTTAGCCTACCCTTTTGGGGGCACCTGACATCTGGGGCAAGAAAAAATGAAGAAAATGGCGTCGGCTGCATCTTTTATACCCCTGGCGCACTGACGTCAGGGAGGAGGCGACAGCAACCGACGTCGGACCTAGACTTTGGAATTCAGGCCGACTGCGGGTAGCCTGCCAGCAGGATAACCCAATTGTAATGACTGCAACAGTGAATACACTCGAACATCTATATTTATGGTAAGTACACAACTGTACTTTCCTGGTCTTGACTTGCATACTTAGCAAGTTATTCAACCAGTGCAAAGTTGTTGCCGTCTACCCCCCCCAAAAAAAAACATAAACAAGAAACAAAAAAAGTTTTGTCTTGTGGGGCTTACCACTTATTGAAAAGAAATTGTGATGAACACAGTTAAGTCACTATCAGTAGCACAAAGGTCCATTGTGTTTTTAAGTTCAGTTCACGGTAGTCTTGTAAGTATTTGTTAACAAACGTACCCCCCCCACCCATATAGTAATTACAAAGTTTAATTATCTTATTAATAAGTTCCTTTGGCATCCAATTAAATCTAGAACTGTGTTATCTATCCAAATGTTCAACTGGGATAATGGTGGTATTGCTTTGCCTTATCTAGAATTTTATGCTATTTCATCCATAATTAACACTATAACTCTTCTTATTGATAGTAAATATTCAGCTAAATGGAAAGATTATATTCTCGGTTTATCTCAAAATCCTAATAATACTATTGAAATTAATATGTTAAACTTAATAAATAATTATTTTATTTGGAGATTGAAAGAATTTTTTTCATATCATTACATTCAGTTATACAGATCTAACTACATAATTTTAATTTTGAAATCTTTCAAAAACTTTATTCTTAGACACAAATCATATGAATACTGGATATTTCTTATTTTCCCTATAGCCTATACTCATAATATCATCTTCTCTACAGATTATCATAAAATGTATTTATTTAAACAAATGCATTTACTAGTTTGGTATCAAATGATGAATAATGAGTTAAAATCACTTAACATTCTTATCGAAGAGAATAATTTTGATTCATCCTCTTGGCTTGACTTACAAGAGGATGAAGTATATCAAAGATAAGCTCAATCTTATTCCTTCTAAATCTAAAACAATACTCCCCAGGCTAATACAGTATTTAATGGTCCTCATTCAACAGAATGACTCTAATAAAATTAGTCCCTCTCACATATACAAATCAATAAAATCAGACTTGGATATTCATTCAGAAAATTATTGAAATCTTTTATTATCATTAATAATTCTTATCCTTCAGATATTGATAAATTATGTATACTCCAATCAGCTCGTAAAACTACATCCTCACATAAATGGAGAATTTTTACTTGGAGATTTTTGAACAGATCATTTCTTACTCCTTTTAAAGTCAGCAAGATATCTAAAGAAAACATTTTATGCTGGAGATGTAAGAAAGTTAATGTGGATTGGGCACACATATGTTATGATTGTCATCTTTTAAAGAAATTTTGGGATGACATCAGTAACTTCCTACAAACTATCTTTACAGATAATTTTTCAATCAATAAATCACTTATTTTGTTTAACACTCCAGTCCCAAATTGTGTAAATTCAAAAAATTTTCAATTCTGTGGTCTGTTCTATCCATTGCCAGGAAAGAAATCACTAAAAACTGGAAATCGTCTCAAATCCCTTCTTTTCAAAACTTTAAAGATCTTCTCATGGAAGTCTCTAAATTTGAAATGATGACAGTTAGAGCTAGATCATCAAGGAACACAACAACTTACAATTATTGGAAAAGTATAAATGATCTACTGGTAAACCAGTAAAATTAATCTAGTTTCATTTTTATTTATTTTTTAATTTAAATAGCAAACTTCATCCATAGGTAGTGAACACTTTTGTAAATAGTTATGTTTATTCTTGTTTTTGTATCAATATTTTCTATTTTTATTTATTGTATCAAAAAATCTTTTCAGTTATTTTATAACAGTTGTATGTTTTAGTTTTGATCTTAATAAAATTTTTATCAAAAAAAACAAACGTACTTTAGTTGGTATTGCTAATCTGTTCAGTTTCCTGTTCTACTTTTGTGGATCAGTTTAATACCAGTTCTGTTAAAGAATGTGGTTGTTAACGTTTTATGCCTTTGCTGGTGTTCTTTCTGTCCCCTGTTGTGGTACATTACCAGTTACTGAAGAATGTGTTTGGGTCTGAAGAGCAAATGATAACTCGTTTCTGTATGTATAGATTTTATTCATATATATTTTCTTTGGGAGGGTTTATGAAAAGTCATAAAAACTGCCCATCAAAATGGAAACATTTGAGTCGAAAAATTAATATTTGCTTTAATTTCTTTATAGACAGCTTATAGGTATATTAAAAGGATCATGTGGTTCCGGCTGGCTAGCATCTGTAACTGAAATCTTTCTTATACTGTCACTTTGTCCAACAACTGTAAACAAAAAAGTAGGTTAACTTTAGTAACACTGCAAGTTTGTTGGATTATTTATGTATTTATTTTGTTTTAGGAGAGAAAATAACAT